>NC_034184.2:76048748-76163748 GCF_002021735.2 Oncorhynchus kisutch
AGGCACTAAATCAGACGCGGGATAACAATCCATGATGTTCTTCTCTAAACAGAAGATCAAAATACCTTTCTGATTTCACTTCCAACCATACTTCCTTCAGATTGACAGTACTTTAGAAAGTATTTCAGACTGATTTGTAATACTCTAAACATGGGCTGTTGATTTTTTTTACATGTTGGGGTCGTGGGCCACACCAGTTTGGGAACCCCTGGTCCTAAGGTAAATGCTACCTAATGTTAAATGTATGTGTGTGCAGGGAGAACATGCCGAGCCATTTCAAGTTTAAGGAGTACTGTCCTCTGGTGTTCCGCAACCTCAGAGAGAGGTTTGGCATCGATGACCAAGATTTCCAGGTACACACAGAGTGAACATCTCACTCCCACTCTGTTTTTCTCCCAAATCTTTCCCTTTCTTTCATATCTTACCAGCAAATTTCTCTCCTTTCTGTCTTGTTTCTCTCTCTCGGTTTCTGTCTCTGTCTCTCTCGCTGTGTGTGTTCTGTGTTGGCATGATAGGTCATTGATTCTGTTCCTCTGCAGCTGTCTCTGTGTCTTGTTTTATATTTCAGTGGAGGTGGAAAGACAACCAGACATGGAGGGGGCTAG
Organism: Oncorhynchus kisutch; assembly: GCF_002021735.2. Classification (NCBI taxonomy): domain Eukaryota; kingdom Metazoa; phylum Chordata; class Actinopteri; order Salmoniformes; family Salmonidae; genus Oncorhynchus; species Oncorhynchus kisutch. The sequence goes on from NC_034184.2 coordinate 76,049,354, forward strand.
GAAGGGTGGGGTGGTTCTGGATCTGGGGTAGTTCTGGAGGGCATCAGCTGTGTGGCAGGGGGTGGGGTTCAGGGGGTAGGCGGGGGCCACAACCTCAGGGGAAGGAGGGGTGTTTGTCATCACACACCGTGGCGCTGGTGTAGGGCTGGGCAATTGGAGGGTGCAGTAGAGGGATTGGAGGCCTACTTGACTTCAGCTGTCTCTGATAGTCACAGAGTCCACCTCTCTCTTTCTGTCTCTCTCTCTTCCCTCTTTCTGTTTCTCTCTCTCTCTTCCCTCTCTCTTTCTGTCTCTCTCTCTCATTCTCTGTAGATTCAAACACTGTTTCATATGTTTCCAGAAATGAGTGAGTGACTCTTCTCTTACTGTAGAATTCCCTGACCCGTGCGGCTCCGTTGAACAGTGATGCTCAGGGTCGGACTGGCGCTCGCTTTCACACCACCTACGACAAACACTACGTCATCAAAACCATCACCAGCGAGGATGTGGCTGAGATGCACAACATCCTCAAGAAGTACCACCAGGTAGAGGCACACACACAGAAACACACACACACACACAACATCCTCAAGAAGTACCACCAGGTAGAGGCACACACACAGAAACACACACACACAACATCCTCAAGAAGTACCACCAGGTAGAGGCACACAAACACATGCACACACACACACACACACACACACACACACACACACACACACACACACACACACACACACACACACACACACACACACACACACACACACACACACAAGCCTAAAGAAGTACCAAAGTGAGTGCCTCCCCCTCCTAGTTCATAGTGGAGTGTCATGGCAACACGCTGCTGCCTCAGTTCCTGGGGATGTACCGCCTCACGGTGGACGGAGACGAGACCTACATGATCGTCACCAGGAACATCTTCTCCCACCGCCTCCCCGTCTACAAAAAATATGATCTGAAGGTAGGTGCAGGGAGGGAGGGAGGGAGGGAGGGGTTACAGGCTTACAAAAGGAAATCAATGATGAAATGTCTGACATCTTTCTGTCTGTCAGGGCTCCACTGTGGCCAGGGAGGCCAGCGACAAGGAGAAGGTACAGTCATTTACACACACACACACACACACACACACGCACATGCACACACACACACACACAACCAGCTCTGGACCTATACATGGTGTGTTTAATGTATTTATATAGACACTGAGTATGGATTCTGATTCCTGGCCACTCCCTGTCCTATACAACCATGTGGAGGGCGGGAGGGAGCTGTGTGTTCAGACCTGGTGATTTAAACCAACGCAGCTTCTGTCCATTACCTACCTGACCTGCCATTCTGTCTTCAACTACATGGGGGGGTATTCAAACCATCTACCCTTTTCTGTTAAGACCCCTGCCCCTACCTGCCCGTTACACCCCCCCCTACCTGCCCGTTACACCCCCCCACCTGCCCGTTACACCCCCCCCTACCTGCCCGTTACACCCCCCTACCTGCCCGTTACACCCCCCCCCACCTGCCCGTTACAACCCCCCCCCACCTGCCCGTTACACTCCCCCCTACTTGTCCCTACCTGCCCGTTACATCCCCCCTACCTGCCCGTTACATCCCCCCTACCTTCCCGTTACACTCCCCCCTACTTGTCCGTTACACTCCCCCCTACTTGTCCCTACCTGCCCATTACACTCCCCCCCTACCTGCCCGTTACACTCCACCCTACCTGCACGTTACACCCCCCCCTACCTGCACGTTACACCCCCACCCTACCTGCACGTTACACCCCACCCTACCTGCACGTTACACCCCCCCCTACCTGCACGTTACACCCCCCCCCCTACCTGCCCGTTACACCCCCCCTACCTGTCCGTTACACCCCCCCCCACCTACCTGCCAGTTACACACACCCCCCCTACCTGCCCGTTACCTTCCCCCTACTGGTCCCTACCTGCCCGTTACACTCCCCCCTACCTGCCCGTTACCTTCCCCCTACTTGTCCCTACCTGCCCGTTACCTTCCCCCTACTTGTACCTACCTGCCCGTTACCTTCCCCCTACTTGTCCCCACCTGCCCGTTACACTCCTCCCTACTTGTCCCCACCTGCCCGTTACCTTCCCCCTACTTGTCCCTACCTGCCCGTTACCTTCCCCCTACTTGTCCCTACCTGCCCGTTACCTTCCCCCTACTTGTCCCCACCTGCCCGTTACACTCCTCCCTACTTGTCCCCACCTGCCCGTTACCTTCCCCCTACTTGTCCCTACCTGCCCGTTACCTTCCCCCTACTTGTCCCTACCTGCCCGTTACCTTCCCCCTACTTGTCCCTACCTGCCCGTTACCTTCTCCCTACTTGTCCCTACCTGCCCATTACCTTCCCCCTACTTGTCCCTACCTGCCCGTTACCTTCCCCCTACTTGTCCCTACCTGCCCGTTACCTTCTCCCTACTTGTCCCTACCTGCCCGTTACCCGTCCCCTACTTGTCCCTACCTGCCTGTTACCTTCCCCCTACCTGCCCGTTACCTTCCCCCTACTTGTCCCTACCTGCCCGTTACCTCCCCCCTACTTGTCTCTACCTGCCCGTTACCTTCCCCCTACTTGTCCCTACCTGCCCGTTACCTCCCCCTACTTGTCCCTACCTGCCTGTTACCTTCCCCCTACCTGCCCGTTACCTTCCCCCTACTTGTCCATACCTGCCCGTTACCTTCCCCCTACTTGTCCCTACCTGCCCGTTACCTTCTCCCTACTTGTCCCTACCTGCCCGTTACCTTCCCCCTACTTGTCCCTACCTGCCCGTTACCTTCCCCCATACTGTTGCATGCTCTGTGTCTTCAGTTCCGTGTGCTCCATCACTTTACTACCGTTACAGCAGTACCATTGCGTCCCCTGCTTGGTGTGTGTTTACATTGCTGGATTATTTGATCAGATGCTGTTAGTTGTATGAGGCGGTTTTCTGGTAATGAGAGCAGACTTTCTCTGAGTGGGAGTGAATGAATGAATGATTCAGCCCATAGTCATACATTTGAAGTGCATGGCTCTGATTCAGCCAATGGTAGTTGTACAAACGGACCACAGGCTTTGTGATTCTTAACCTGCAGTGTGGAAAAGATTCTGAGTGTCACCTGAGTGTGATGTGAACTGGCGTGTGAGACTGTGAACATTGTGGCATACTGTATTCGGTGTGTGCGTGTGTGGAGAAGAGAGAGTTGTGTTTTTTGTGTTGTAGGTGTGTGAGAGACTGTGAGTATGGAGTGTGTGTGTGTGTGTAACGGCGATACGGAGTGTGTGTGTGTAACGGCGCTACGGAGTGTGTGTGTGTGTAACGGCGGTACGGTGTGTGTGTGTGTAACGGCGGTACGGTGTGTGTGTGTGTAACGGCGGTACGGAGTGTGTGTGTGTAACGGCGGTACGGAGTGTGTGTGTGTGTGTGTAACGGCGGTACGGAGTGTGTGTGTAACGGCGGTACGGAGTGTGGGTGTGTGTAACGGCGGTACGGTGTGTGTGTGTGATGTTTCACACACAAACAACAAGCACTCTTGGCTGGCTGCATGCTCCTTCTCTCGCTCTCTCATGCATGTTTTCTGCATGTCCCTGCATCTCCAGGCGTGTTTCTCCAACACCCCGGACAACTTCACCGTGCTGCTGTCGTCACATCCAACCTGGATTTCTATTTGACAGATGTGATTGACACAGCTTCATGTGTTGAATAATCTGCCATTCCAGCTAGAATGGTGAGATATGATGTCACTTCAAATATATTCCACTTAGCAGACGCTCTGATCCAAAGCCACTTGCGGTTCAGTAAGACAAACTAAATTGTCTTCTATGTGATCCCTGTGGGAATTTAAACTGCGACCGTGGCTTTTCCACCAGCATTTGCCAGGCTGTGCACTCTTTCAGAAGCTCTCTCTCCTTGCCGCGCTTTATACTAATACAGTTTGTATTTCTTAAACACTTTCCTTTCAACTTCCTTTCTTCCTTTTCCTGGCTCTCTCCTCCTCCATCCCCTCGCTCCCCTCTTCCAGCAGCCACGCCCTCCTGAGGATGCACCCCCGCGGCCCAAATCTAATGTTCAGCAAAGGCTGCAAACGCTGCGGATCGCCACGCGCTTTTACTGCGCCATGAAACACGTAAGAGACGTAAGGAACAAGGCCAGGCATGCATCTATATCCTATATATATACAGGTTGAAGTCGGAAGTTTACATACATACACTTAGGTTGGAGTCATTAAAACTTGTTTTTCAACAACTCCCCAATGTCTTGTTTACAAACCTATAGTTTTGGCAAGTCGGTTAGGACATCTACTTTGTGCATGACACAAGAAATTTTTCCAACTATTGTTTACGGACAGATTATTTCACTTATAATTCACTATATCACAATTCCAGTGGGTCAGAGGTTTACATACACTAAGTTGACTGTGCCTTTAAACAGCTTGGAAAATGATGTCATGGCTTTAGAAGCTTCTGATAGGCTAATTGACATCATTTGAGTAAATTGGAGGTGACCTGTGGATGTATTTCAAGGCCTACCTTCAAACTCAATGCCTCTTTGCTTGACATCATGGGAAAATCAAAAGAAATCAGCCAAGACCTCCACAAGTCTGGTTCATCCTTGGAAGCAATTTCCAAATGCCTGAAGGTACCACGTTCATCTGTACAAACAATAGTATGCAAGTATAAACACCATGGGACCACACAGCCATCATACCGCTCAAGAAGGAGACAAGCTCTGTCTCCTAGAGATGAATGTACTTTGGTGCGAAATGTGCAAATCAGTCCAAGAACAACAGCAAAGGACCTTGTGAAGATGCTGGAGGAAACGGATACAAAAGTATCTATATCCACAGTAAAATGAGTCCTATATCGACATAACCTGAAAGACCGCTCAGCAAGGAAGAAGCCACTGCTCCAAAACTGCCATAAAAAAGCTACGGTTTGCAACTGCACATGGGGACAAAGATCGTACTTTTTGGAGAAATGTTCTCTGGTCTGATGAAACAAAAATAGAACTGTTTGGCCATAATGACCATCATTATGTTTGGAGGAAAAGGGGGGAGGCTTGCAAGCCGAAGAACACCATCCCAATCATGAAGCACGGGGGTTCCTACCTCATGTTGTGGTGCTGCTTTGCTGCAGGAGGGACTGGTTCACTTCACAAAATAGATGGCAACATCTCAAGACTCAGTTACACTTGCTTTGTCAGGAGGAATGGGCCAAAATTCACCCAACTTATTGCGGGAAGCTCGTGGAAGGTTACCCGAAACATTTGACTCAAGTTAAACCATTTCAAGGCAATGCTACCAAATACTAATTGAGTGTATGTAAACTTCTGACCCACTGGGAATGTTATGAAAGAAATAAAAGCTGAAATAAATCATTCTCTCTACTATTATTCTGACATTTCACATTCTTAAAATAAAGTGGTGATCCTAATTGACAGGGAATTTTTACTAGGAATAAATGTCAGGGATTGTGAAAATCTGAGTTTAAATATATTCGGCTAAAGTGTATGTAAACTTCCAACTTCAACTGTAGCTATCTGTCGCTCTCTGTCACTGTCTGTCGCTCTCGCTCTCGTCTGTCTGTCTCTCTCTCTCTATCTCTGTCTCTCTCTCTCTCTATCTCTGTCTGTGTCGCTCTCTCTCGCTCTCGTCTGTCTCTCTCTCTGTATCTCTGTCTGTGTCGCTCTCTCGCTCTCGTCTGTCTCTCTCTCTGTATCTCTGTCTGTGTCTCTCTCGCTCTCGTCTGTCTCTCTATCTCTGTCTGTGTCGCTCTCTGTCTGTCTCTCGCGCTCTCTCTCGCTCTGTCTGTCGGTCTCTCTGTCCGTGTCTCTCGCTCTCTCTTTGTCTCTCTGTCTTTCTCTCTCTCACTCTCTCTGTCGGTCTCTGTCTCTGTCTCTCTCTCTCTCTCTGTCTCTGTCTCTCTGTCTCTCTGTCTCTCTGTCTCTCTGTCTCTCTGTCTCTCTGTCTCTCTGTCTCTGTGTCTCTGTGTCTCTGTGTCTCTGTGTCTCTGTGTCTCTGTGTCTCTCTGTCTCTCTGTCTCTCTGTCTCTCTGTCTCTCTGTCTCTCTGTCTCTCTGTCTCTCTGTCTCTCTGTCTCTCTGTCTCTCTGTCTCTCTCTCTGTCTCTCTCTCTGTCTCTGATCAATCGTATTGTAGAACCAAGGCCAGTCATACTCAATATATCAGATCAATCGTATCTCATTTTATTTTCATAACTTTCTTCAGATTCATGTAATGACGGCTACAGGATTCCTAGTAAAGAGCCAGATGGACCTGGTTTATTCTGGAACGTTTTCATACTGCTGCCCTTTTCCTTTATGGCTTATTGACTCTCAACCAATCACTTTCACTTCCCATTCCTCTCATAAACACACTTATGACATATTTTGGGGCGGCAGGTAGCCTAGTGGTTAGAGGCAGGTAGCTTAGTGGTTAGAGCATTGGGCCAGTCACCGAAAGGTTGCTGGTTTGAATCCCTGAGCTGACAAGGTAATAATTCTGTCATTAGGCCCCTGAACAGGCAGTTAACCCACTGTTCCTAGGCTGTCATTGTAAATAAGAATTTGTTCTTAACTGACTTGCCTGGTTAAATAAAGGTTAAATAAATAAATAAACTGAAATGCTGTACCTCAGAGTGTGTGTGTGTGTGTGTGTGCGCGCGCCTATCTGAAGTGGCACCCTATTCCCTACGTAGTGCACTACACCCACTGGCTTAAAGTATTTTCACAGGCACGGTCTGTGTGTAGCTGACACGGATGACCATTCAGTCTGTGTGTAGCTGACACGGATGACCATTCAGTCTGTGTGTAGCTGACACGGATGACCATTCAGTCTGTGTGTAGCTGACACGGATGACCATTCAGTCTGTGTGTAGCTGACACGGATGACCATTCAGTCTGTGTGTAGCTGACACGGATGACCATTCAGTCTGTGTGTAGCTGACACGGAGGACCATTCAGTCTGTGTGTAGCTGACACGGAGGACCATACAGTCTGTGTGTAGCTGACACGGAGGACCATTCAGTCTGTGTGTAGCTGACACGGAGGACCATTCAGTCTGTGTGTAGCTGACACGGAGGACCATACAGTCTGTGTGTAGCTGACACGGAGGACCATTCAGTCTGTGTGTAGCTGACACGGAGGACCATTCAGCATTGACTGGCTGAGAGGCTGGTTGGGACAGCTGTTGTCTGAGCATGCCCAGACCAGAGCACCACCAGGCCTCTCCTTCCTGACTACTAATCACACACCAGTTGTCATTTAGCAGACACTCTTATCCAGAGCGACTTACAGAGCGACTTGAGTGCATCCATTTTCCCCCATGGGAATCCTACCCACAGCTGAGCCACACGGGCTGGTTTTATTTACCTGGAGGTTGTGCTGTGTATTTTGTGATAGTCCAGTTGGTGATCTGGTGCAGTTCTCCTGTTCTCTCTCTCCCCAAGCTGAGGCGGATTCACTGTCGAGAGACGTCAGTCACATCCGATGTTTCACAAACTTCCTGTAGTTATATGATAATGGAATTCAAAAACTAACTCCGGTCACCTGACTGAAGACCTTGTGCACTGGGCCAATAATCTATCGCTGTCTGTCTCTCTCTTTCTCTCACTCTCTCCACCCCCTCTCTCCCTCCCCCCCTCTCTTTTGTTTCCCCCCCCTCTCTCTCTTTCTTGGCTGTTTTCATCCTACTTCATCTGTTCTGCTTCTCTACCATGTCACCCCAGTACGTGATGCTTGTATGGGCTTGTCTGTACTGACCTGAACTGATCATTGCCCTATTAAAAGGTTGATCAGGAAGGTGGGAGAGATTAAGGATGCATGGACAGAATGGGTGGATGGATATATGGAATGGATGTCATAAACAGGATGATATCTGTAGCCGGTACTAGTGTCTCTTCCTTCTGACTCCACATTATTACAACGTTCATCCATTTGAGTGTGCAACAAGGGTGCCTCGGCCTTGGCAGCATTGTTTGTGGTCTGTGTGTGTATTTGTGTCCATCTGTAACTATTCTATGTGTGTATCCATTTCTGTGTGTTAGATCTTGGCTCAGTGTGCGCGCGTGTGCGTGTGGCTCATTTCCTGGTGCTGCTGTAGAATTGCTTCTGTCCGCTCCCTGAGCTGAGCTGCTGCTGTGACCTCATTTCCTGGTGCTGCTGTAGAATTGCTTCTGTCCGCTCCCTGAGCTGAGCTGCTGCTGTGACCTCATTTCCTGGTGCTGCTGTAGAATTGCTTTTGTCAGCTCCCTGAGCTGAGCTGCTGCTGTGACCTCATTTCCTGCTCACTCCTTCCTCAGTTCCACAGAATAATGCCTCACTTTACACACAAGCGCCCCCAGACCCCATGTCACACATGGTATTGCAGCCAGATGGCCCAATGGAAACTCATAAACCCCATAGAGCTCCCACTGTCTGTTTCAAACTGAGGGTGTCACAGAAAAACAGGATTCATATCAATTTATTCAATGAGTCAGAGGGTCATTTTAAAGAGTGTAAACCCTGGTACTTTTCCTTATTAGTGTGAATAGCTGTAGAGTCCAGGTGTGTCCTCTGCTGTCCTGACTGTGTTTCTGTGTGGGGCGTCAGGCCAAGGAGCTGCCCACCTACAAGGACAACGACTTCATCAACGATGGACAGAAGATCTGCATCGACGACGACAACAAGAAGATGTTCCTGGAGAAGCTACGTAAAGACGTGGAGGTGTGTGTGTGTGTGTGTGTGGTTCTGTTATTTCTTCTGATGTGAGTGAATTAATACTTGGGTCTGGATTAATCCGGTCTCCTTCAACACATTTTATTTCCCTCCCTACCTCCAGTTCCTGGCCCAGTTGAAGCTGATGGACTACAGTCTGCTGGTGGGGATCCATGATGTGGAGCGGGCTGAGCAGGAGGAGGTGGAGAGTGAGGATAACGAGGGGGACGATGAGGGGGAGAGTGACGGAGGGATTGGCACTCCCCCTGACTCCCCCAGTAACACCCTGGACAGCACCAAGCCCCTGTCCCCCGGGGAGTTTGACCCCACCATAGACGTCTATGCCATCAAGAGCAACGACGGTGAGTGGTGAGGGAGGGGTTCAGGAGATGGTGAGAAATACCAACTAGATCAACAGTATAGATGACAGTCCTTGTAGCTCTCTGGTGCCCCTTGTGTTATGTCATTACAGATCTAGGGATAGTCCTGTGTGTTCAGGTGTTTCTAGGCAGTAGGGATAGTCCTGTGTGTTCAGGTGTTTCTAGGCAGTAGGTGTAGGGATAATCCTGTGTGTTCAGGTGTTTCTAGGCAGTAGGTGTAGGGATAGTCCTGTGTGTTCAGGTGTTTCTAGGCAGTAGGGATAGTCCTGTGTGTTCAGGTGTTTCTAGGCAGTAGGGATAGTCCTGTGTGTTCAGGTGTTTCTAGGCAGTAGGTGTAGGGATAGTCCTGTGTGTTCAGGTGTTTCTAGGCAGTAGGTGTAGGTATAGTCCTGTGTGTTCAGGTGTTTCTAGGCAGTAGGTGTTTGAATAGTCCTGTGTGTTCAGGTGTTTCTAGGCAGTAGGGATAGTCCTGTGTGTTCAGGTGTTTCTAGGCAGTAGGGATAGTCATGTGTGTTCAGGTGTTTCTAGGCAGTAGGTGTATGTATAGTCCTGTGTGTCCAGGTGCTCCTAGGAAGGAGGTGTAGGGATAATCCTGTGTGTATGTGTGTCCAGGTGCTCCTAGGAAGGAGGTGTACTTCATGGCGGTCATTGATATTCTGCAGCATTACGATGCCAAGAAGAAGGCCGCTCACGCTGCCAAGACCGTCAAACACGGAGTGAGTGAGTGAGTGAGTGAGTGAGTGAGTGAGTGAGTGAGTGAGTGAGTGAGTGAGTGAGTGAGTCTGCACCTCGTTTGGTGTGATTTTTGTGTGATTGTGTGTCTTCCCTTGACTGACTCCTCCACCATGTGTCTCCCCCTGTAGGCGGGAGCAGAGATCTCCACGGTGAACCCAGAGCAGTACTCCAAGAGGTTCTACGACTTCATCACCACTATTCTCTCATAGCCCCCGGGAGTAGGGGGGGGGGGGGCTGGCTGAGAGTGGAGGTGGTTTTTATCTCTCTCTCCATTTCTCCTTTAGCAGGGGTGTCCCTCTACAGCTAAAACCATCATTTGTTTACATTCATCTTCTCTTTTGACTTGATTTCTGTTACGCGGGACCATAAGGTGTGATAGGAGAATAGGTGTATCTTCTCTTTTGACTTGATCTCTGTTACGCGGGACCATAAGGTGTGATAGGAGAATAGGTGTATCTTCTCTTTTGACTTGATCTCTGTTACGCGGTGTTCTAGTCAGTACTTTTCTATTTGTTTGTTTGTTTTGTGTACTTTGGGAATCGAGTTTTTTTACACCATGTCCTCACCCTGCATTGTTTGTTGTTCTGTATTCCCCTTTGGGAGGGGGTGGGGTTAGAATGAGGAAGAACAGGGCTCAGTGATTGGATAACAATAGTGAGGTCACTCTCGGAGTAAATAGTACAGGTAGAAGTAAACAGGAAGTGCACCTTGAGGCTAGTCCAAACCATTCACTCGTCTTCAGGAAGTAGGAAGTATTAGTCCAATAGGCCGTCGGCCAGACCATCCAATTGCCATTTAGCCCTGCCCAAGCCAAAGCTACCTTCCTATCTGTCCCTTCATCCATCACTCCCTCCATACACGAGACGTTAGGATAAGCTGCGTCTAGTAAGACTGGGAGCTGGTGTGTGTGTGTGTGTGTGTGTGTGTGTGTGTGTGTGTGTGTGTGTGTGTGTGTGTGTTGGTGGTAGTGAGAGCGCTGGCTGGGTACAAGTTAAGAATAGCGACGAGGAAGAGAGGAGAATAGCAGGGTACCTGGAAGGATGGCCAGAGAGGAGACCAGAAATGACACGAGGTCTGACTCGTCCAACAGTTTCATTCAGTTCCATTAGGCTTTAGAGATTTACGACATCATTGACTGATCGGGTTTATGTCATTCTGGCGGGGGTACCAGGAAAGGGTATTTGACTTCCTGTGGGACAGGGCAGGGCGATGGTATGATACCTCATGGACCTTTGAACCTGAATTGCCATCAGCACCTTAAACAAATTGTTGCACTTTTATGTTAGAGATATGATCTCTCGTTCTGTTACTGCACCACAACAAAAGCACTGTTTGGAGTTATCCAACTCCGCCCCAACATGTCTGATAGGGGTGTAGGAGGGACTAGAGGTGGGTTTGGGACCAGGCCTGAGTGTAGTGCACAGCAGAGAAAGAGGAGTGGTGCCTTCAGGACAGATACAGACGGCCTATTGTTTACCTCTGGTATCAAACCAGCCTGAACCAGAGTCTTACCCACATCTGTCTGTGTCAGGGGTCTCCAACCCCGGCCATGGAGGAGTACTGAGTATTCAGGCTTTATTTACTCCTGTCCAGCACTAACATACCTGATTCAGCTTGTTATGGTCCAGACAGAAGACCTTCATTAGTTATTTGAATTCGGTGTTACAGCAGGGCTGGAACAAAAGCCTTCACGACTATTAGCGTTCCAGGACTGAGATGGAGAGCCCTGAGACAGTCAAAGATCTCTATACAAGGTTCAGGCCTGAGTCGGCTGTGTGTCAGTGTTTCATGAGAGGAAAGGAAAGGGCTGGGTTGTAGGAAAATCTACTTTTGTTATTTAAGTGGTGACGTCATGCCAACCTTTCAGCCTTTCAACCTTGTTGTCTGCCTCTTAGTCAGACTTTTGTTGCGTCGTTGTTGTTGAAAGGTTGTTTTATCTCAGATTGAGTTTCGCCGGGTTTGAATTGAGGTGGTACATTTTTATATTTTGCACAGATACTAAAAGTAACCAAATGTTATGCATACGATCCTGACTGGGTGACGTGGTTTTAACAAGGGAAACGGCTGGGTGACGTGGTTTTAACAAGGGAAACGGCTGGGTGACGTGGTTTTAACAAGGGAAACGGCTGGGTGACGTGGTTTTAACAAGGGAAACGGCTGGGTGACGTGGTTTTAACAAGGGAAACGGCTGGGTGACGTGGTTTTAACAAGGGAAACGGCTGGGTGATGTGGTTTTAATGGTTTTAACAAGGGAAACGACTGGGTGACGTGGTTTTAACAAGGGAAACGACCGGGTGACGTGGTTTTAACAAGGGAAACGGCTGGGTGACGTGGTTTTAATGGTTTTAACAAGGGAAACGACTGGGTGACGTGGTTTTAACAAGGGAAACGGCTGGGTGACGTGGTTTTAACAAGGGAAACGGCTGGGTGATGTGGTTTTAATGGTTTTAACAAGGGAAACGACTGGGTGACGTGGTTTTAACAAGGGAAACGACCGGGTGACGTGGTTTTAACAAGGGAAACGACCGGGTGACGTGGTTTTAACAAGGGAAACGGCTGGGTGACGTGGTTTTAATGGTTTTAACAAGGGAAACGACTGGGTGACGTGGTTTTAACAAGGGAAACGGCTGGGTGACGTGGTTTTAATGGTTTTAACAAGGGAAACGACTGGGTGACGTGGTTTTAACAAGGGAAACGGCTGGGTGACATAATATCATTATACCTGTTCCAGAGATAGAGAGATAGATAGATAGATATAGCTCTGACTTGTACCAGAGAAGAATCTGTCTGGTGTTGTACCTGTGATGGGTAACCTACTAAACCAGTGACGTCATCCTCCTCGACTGTTCTAACCCAAGCAAAAAAAATCCATATTATGGTTTGTTTTACACGCATAGATTCTATTCACATATATTTTTACGTTGCATTTTAGTCATGAAATATAATTGTATTTTAAGCACCACCGTTTGAGTTAATGACAGTGTTGTGTTATATGAAGAATGCTACTGCTTGTATGTACTGTAAAAACAAAACCAATACATGTTGCAGGAACACAGTTTCTCCCTCCTGTGTCTTGGCTGTTTAGATCCATTGTTACTCTCCTAGTCTTAACCCCATCAGGCTCTCCTTACCAAGCTTTAAACTGTGTTTTCATCGTATACACTGTGTAAGAGGTGTGCCTTTATACTCCAAATGATTTCATTTGTCTTTTTTAATGTCTTTTTGTTTTTTTACAAAGTTCAAATGTTATTTTAATAGGGTTTTATTTTCAGCGTTTTCCCTGCCTGTGTAGTAGGTGTTTTCAATATATTATTGTTGAGTCAAATTGATACAGTTGTATTATTATTTTGACTAGTTCCGTTTTCAAACATAAAAACTAAAATGGCCGTCTCTGATACTGAGGTTATGGGTAGAACTTAGTCATTAGGCATAGATGGTGCTTACCTTCCCCAAATCCTAACCTTCACCATTAGGGGGGTGGGGGGGGTGGGAGGGTGGTACTGCAAATCTGAACTTGGATCTGTGTGTCTACCTCTTGGTGTGGAGACTGCCTCTGGGCTGATCTGACCCTGCGTTCCCCGCTGCTCAGTAGGGACCTGCGTGTTGTGGTTTGTGTGACTGTCATAATGATGTTCGTCGTGTTTGTCCGCTGACCAATTCCTCCGAAGTTTGAATGCATCTGAATGAAATGGCACCCTATTCCCTGTAACAGTGAAATAATTTTGACAAGAGCCCGTTTAGGTTTAGGATTAAGGATTAGGGTTAGGTTTAGGATTAAGGTTTAGGATTAAGGTTTAGGATTAAGGTTTAGGATTAAGGTTTAGGGTTAGGTTTAGGATTAAGGTTTAGGATTTAGGTTTAGGGTTAGGTTTAGGATTAGGGTAAACCAGGTCCTGGTCAAAATTTGTGCACTGTTTAGGGAACAGATGCAGTCGAGACTCCCCTTCCACCATCTTATGTTAACGTTGCTGCATCACCACTGCCTGCTCCATGTTCCCTAAGCCCTAACCTTAACCACTGCTCCATGTTCCCTAAGCACTAACCTTAACCACTGCTCCATGTTCCCTAAGCACTAACCTTAACCACTGCTCCATGTTCCCTAAGCCCTAACCTTAACCAATGCACGGCTGCTCCATGTTCCCTAAGCACTAACCTTAACCACTGCTCCATGTTCCCTAAGCCCTAACCTTAACCACTGCACGGCTGCTCCATGTTCCCTAAGCACTAACCTTAACCACTGCTCCATGTTCCCTAAGCCCTAACCTTAACCTAAAACAGCTGACCCAGGATCAGTGGTGAAGAGGAAATGTCTACCTGCTCTACCTTCCACCCACTGGCCAGCTCTCCCTGCCCTCACCCACGGGCCAGCTCTCCCTGCCCTCACCCACTGGCCAGCTCTCCCTGCCCTCACCCACTGGCCAGCTCTCCCTGCCCTCACCCACTGGCCAGCTCTCCCTGCCCTCACCCACTGGCCAGCTCTCCCTGCCCTCACCCACGGGCCAGCTCTCCCTGCCCTCACCCACGGGCCAGCTCTCCCTGCCCTCACCCACGGGCCAGCTCTCCCTGCCCTCACCCACGGGCCAGCTCTCCCTGCCCTCACCCACGGGCCAGCTCTCCCTGCCCTCAACCACGAGAGATGTGTTTTTGCTCTGAGAAGATGGTGGCTCGATCCATAGAGAGGGTGCTCCCATGTCACTGACTTGGACTCCTACTATAGACTACCCTCTCCATTGCTCCCCAGTCCACTGGGACGTAGATGGCTGGTTTTGTCCATCGTTGGCTGATCCTTCAACCTCCTCTATGTAAAGGCCGTACTAAACCCAACATTTTGTGAAAAGAAACTTTTCCACGTGCATCCACCTACATTCAAAATGACCACACATGAGCTTGGAAAATATTGTACGGTGTAAATGTATCAGTTTGAATGTGTTATTTTTTTAACGTATGGATTCTGGAAGACTGAATGAAGTGTGTTTGTGTCACACGGTTAGGTGTTAATGATTACAGATATGAGGACAGACAGATGGTGAGGTTTATGGGGTTTTAACTGTGGAAATTGTGAGGTATGTAATGGTGACCCAGAGTCCTTGCTACACATTGCTAAAGCATTGTGTGTGTGTGTGTGTTGCTGTCTGCCGGCGGTCCTGTGAGAAATGTTAACTCATGTTCTGTGATGTTTATTGTTTGATGCATAATGCTGATATTCTAATACTCTCCATTCCATCGTCATTCGCTTTACTATAATAAAGTACTGTCTGCTAAACCGAGGTCTGTTTTCAGTACTTTGTACATGGTCATTATTTTCACTTACTGTCTTTTGAGCTTTGTACATTTAATATGTCCTTTATTTTTCCAGGTAGTGCCAGTGAGTCTTTTTTTTTTTTTTTCTTTGGAGAGGAAGCGTTAAGTCAGCACAAACAGGACACACACACACACTACGACTAAAACCAGGCTACATAAAGGAGACTAAAATAGATTCACTAATTACATCATTCAATTACACAAGCATAGTCACTGCAGACAGCAAGCCGTTTTAATGAAGTTTTCTCTATTGTATTTGACTAAACATATGGCCATCAAACTCAACAATGGACCTAGAAGCCAGTTCCACTGCGTGTTTTCATTGTTCCTGTCTAATCAGGGACTGATTTAAACCTGGGACACCAGGTGGGTGATTCCTCTCTAATCAGGTACTGATTTATACCTGGGACAGCAGGTGGGTGATTCCTCTCTAATCGGGGACTGATTTATACCCGGGACACCAGGTGGGTGATTCCTCTCTAATCGGGGACTGATTTAAACCTGGGACACCAGGTGGGTGCAATTAATTATCTGGTAGAACAGAAAGCCAACAGGCTCCGGACCTCGTAGGGTAAGAGTTGAATAGTCTGGTTTAGAGTCATGTTCAACATGTAAATGATTACAGATTTTTACAACATGTTCATTTATGAAAGATGGGCCTTTTATTTATTTATTTAAGTAGACTAATATTTTTGTGTAAAGTTAAATATTACAGTTCATTACGTCTGAAATGGGTGTTAAATTCCATGTTAAATGGAATTCCATGGAAGTAGCTAATTTATGCGGTTGTTTTAGGCCTATTATCTTACCAAATATTGTGCCTATTGAATTGAATTATGCGTTGGCCTTTTGGTACTATTTGATGAATAAATTATAACTATAAATTGTGGCATCTCATAGGATCAAATTAATTTTCTGGTTTTAGAGCAATGAGGAACATGAATAAACGAAACAATGTGCTAATGTTCACAAAATGGTTATCGTTTTGAACATTTTTAGTTGTTTATTTAGAAATAAAGTATAATTGATTCCTTAGTTTTGTCAAACGTTTTTTCATTTACTTAAAATAAAATAGCCCAGGTCTAGTGTTTATCTCACTGGCTATTATAAATGTATTGCCCCCAACAGAAAATACAAATCTACAGGCAGTCATTGATCTAGGTAGACTGGATCTGTCTCCTTTCATTTAGCTAACTGAATTGATTGTGACTTGAGTTGAACCCATCGCGCATTCAAATCCTGCATCACACACGTTTTAATGCTGCGGCAGTATACAAGGGAACTGTCTCAGAGTGCGCATTGGTCAGCTGGCGGGAACACGGGTCTGGTAGAGTCAACCCCAGAGCAGCGGAGTAAAAACGTCTGAGGTGAGATTGAGTTGTCACAGAAATAACACCAGCAGCACGCTGTTCAGGTAGCCGATATATAATGCCGCCTTAGGGAAAAAAAGGTTCGAAAATGGTTAATCGGCTGTCCCCATATGAGAACCTCCTTTGATCCCAGTTAGAAGCCCTTTTGGTTCAATGTAAAAAGGGTTATACATAGAATCAAAACGGGTCCTCCTATTGGGACAGATGAAGAACCCTTTTAATTTCTTGATATAACTTTGTTTCTAAGTGGAGGCCTACCATGCAAAGCCCATGGCTCCTTTTAGCTATTGTTTAGTAAATATTCAGAGTTGGCATTCATCCTCTGCTTCTATTCTTACTACACAGTTCTTTCTTGGATATTTTACTGAGAATTTGTTTGGAATAGGCCCGGTTCTTTTTTGTTCGATTATTATGGAAGCTATTTGTAATATAGGCTATGTAACCGTTTTAGTGGAGAGTATAGGCTGGCCAAGTAGACGCCCTGGGTTATAGGGCTCCCGAGTAGCGCAGTGGTCTAAGGCACTGCATCTCAGTGCTAGTGGCGTCACTATAGACCCTGGTTTGATTCCAGGCTGTATCACAACCGGCAAGATTGGGAGTCTCATAGAGCAGCGTACAATTGGCCCAGTGTCGTCCTGGTTTGGGCTTGGCCGGGGTAGGCCGTCATTGTAAATTAGAATTTGTTCTTAACTGACTTGCCTAGTTAAATAAATGTAAAATAAAAATCAACAGAGGTAAAAAGGAAATGGTGGTTGAGATTAGGTTTATGGCACAGAGCATAAACCACAGAGGATGCAGGGGTATTCAACTCTTACGCTACGAGGTCCGGAGCCTTCTGCCTTTCTCTTCGACCTAATTATTTATTTCTACACACATGGTGCCCCATGTCTAAATCAATCCCTGTTTCGAGAGGAATTTTTTTTTTAATGCAGTGGAACTGGCTTCGTGGTCCAGAGTTGAGTTTGAGGGTCATAGGGCATCACTGCTGTTCATCATTTAGCTTCATGCAACAACATCTGATCTGTTGCCATCCAGGCATGCACCTATCAGTTAGTTATAGACCCAAGATTGAAGCTTGAATAGTTTCAAATCCACCAGCAGCTAACTCGCACTGCCTACTCAAACACGGCAATATTATCAATGTAATTGAATGTGTTGGGTATAAAACACTAAATAGCAAAAGACATGACACCACCAAAGCCTGCCTGACACCAACTCTCTCGCGGGCTCTATGGATCCCTTGCAGAACGCCCAGATGGTGCGCCTGTATCTACCCCGTCCCACCTTAAATGTTATTTCCGGTATTCCTGACATCCCCTTTAAGAGAGCGCGTCACACCCTTCAGTGGCCGGGAGGGGGCGCTTGTAGATTGTGTCATCGCCTACAACGGGCGGCAGGATATATTTTAGCTGTGTGTGTCTTACTCCCCAGTAAGAAGCATAATTTTCTCCTCACTGTTAAAAATTACATTTTTTATATATATATAATTAACACCCCATTTATATAAATGTTCACTTAAGAAAACCAACGAATAGCTTAACTTGCAGACAGAACAAAGTCCAAATAATTTCACAGTTATTAACAGGTAATTCGTTGTCTTGGCTGTTTTTTTAATTCTAGGTCTATAATCAGTTAATGATCAGCCCACCAAGGCTCACAAAACATAACCCATCTACTGCGGCAGAGCGCAGCACACACGCAGAGAGACGCATATTCTCTGTGTAGCCTAGGCTACTGTGACAGAACACCACCGCACCGAGCACAGTACAACAGTCTCGTTCTTCCCGCGGTAGAAACAGATTTTGTTAGACTACTGCGTATGTAAGCGTTGTTTACGTCGCACGGAGAACGCGTAACAGCTGATATGCCAATACAGTGTTCTAATGTAATGACAAGTACATTGAAAACAAGAATTTAGTTAGGGCTGTTTAAATGCGTGACATCTGCTCAGTCATTGTCAGGTTAAAATGATGCATTGTCATTCAACTGTCACCCTTTCCTCGGTGACAAACCGGGCATGATAACGACTTTGTTTTTATACATTTTTTTCTGAATACAAAGAATCACATCCATGACAAATGGATATTAACAAAAATGTGGAATTGGAACATATTTCCTACGTTTGACTAGAATTTGTATGAACTTTTTTCAGTATTACTGAATGAATAGCCCATGTCCATCGAGCAATTTTTCAAAATGATCAATTCTGTTTTATTATTTTCAATACATATTACAGTCAACCATCATTTTCTTAAACATTTTGTTTCGAATTTTTAAATATGAATGACTGACCCCGTGACAGAGTATTTTCTAGAACCCAGTTGCATAATGTTACACCCCATATAGCAGGCATCATCAACCAAATTCAGCCGCTGGCCGATTTGAGCGGATCGTCAGGGGCCGGACATAATTACAAATCATTTGTAGACTGCAAAATGACCGCAAGAAGCCCAAACAGATCTACTGTTCAACTAAAGCATCATCACTTCAAAACTGGCTTACATTTGTGTCCCACTGGGTACACACTGGTTAAAGCAACGTTGTTTCTACATCATTTCAATTCAATTATGTTAAACCAACGTGGAATTGACGCTGAATTGACGTCTGTGCCCAGTGGGATACAATCACATATATCTCTCTATTATGCGAGGGAATACTTTGGAACAGATTTAAATTAAAATCACTTGGAGCTGATTTGCTGGAGTTTTTAGTATTTTTATCCAAAAATTAAAACCAAAAAAAAGTTGGGGAATCCCGCCCTATATAGCATGCAGGGAACAGTATGAATACCAGCGTAATGAAACACGAATAATCTCTGGACTCTAAGTAAAGTACGTTTTAAATAATATGATCCAACAAACAATATAATGATGTGCAAATGAATAATTAACTTGAGGATGTAGGTCTATAGTATTCCAATAAGTCACTATAAAGACTGACACTGCCTTGTAGCCTACTTAGACTGAATACTTTCCCTTAAAATTTCCACTCAGAAAGCCATTTTGTTTTTCATACAGGATACATATGAACAATTATCTAGGCTTGGTTTTTTCACAGACTGACTGTTTGCATTTTCTTGTTTGTTGGTTCAATTTGAAAATATTTTTCGAGATTTGCACTTTCATGTCAAATTAGGTTTGAGAGGATTACGTTTTAATTAACAAACAAAAAATAACTGGCATCACTTTCAAGTTGCGTAGCCGATCTGTATGTAGCCTATCACGTTGGTAACCAGCAGGTTAGACTGCAGGAAAAATATATGCACTACAGAACAATAATTGAATTACAATAAACGGAAACTGTAGGCCTTGTTTATAAATAGTTAACGCCGTGCTGTATGAATATGCCTAGGCTAGACGAAACCAAATGTATCCTAGAGTAGTTTGCTAAAGCCTTGTAAAAATGTTGCTATCATTTTTGTTGTTGTTGTTAATGCTATTTTAGAGCTTGGGGAAATGAAGAAGCCGGTATTGTGGATAGGCTTGCCAACTGAACCAGTCAACTATTTATTTAGGCCTATAGAATAAGCCTAGGCCAAATACCAGTAAAGGTACCTATGGGGCAGTTGAGGTTTCTAAGTGAAGGCAACAAACACTGCAACATTTCAAATTGTCAGCAAAGGTGCGTTTTCTTGCTTAATTAGATTGTCATTATTTCTCAGAGGCAAAACATCGTATCATCTCTATGGATGGACCTTTATTTCCTGATTTTACATCACATTCCTCACTGCTGATCGATTTCATATTTTACATAAAAATATTACTTATTAATATTCAATTGCTTCAATAGAATTGGGAAATAATGAGGCCTACATTTTGACCTAAAGGGCCAATCTGCAGTTGCTACATCCCTTTTTAGACTTATAAATTAATAATTATATTGTATGTACACATTGATGAATCATTATATTGTATGTACACATTTATTCTTGAAGAATATAACTTCAATGTCTTCAATGCCGTATGAGCTTAGTTCAACTGTCGTACCCCATCAGAGCTCCAAACATAAGCTTGTTTTAATCCAATGTTTGTGAACTAATTAAAGCGTGGCAGGAAGCCTAGCGGTAAGAGGTTTGGACCAATAACTGAAAGAAAGGTCGCTGGTTCGAATCCACGAGCCGACAATGGGAAAGATATTCGTATGTGCCCTTGAGCAAGGCACTTACCCCTAATTGCTCATTATCACCATTGATAATAGCCGACCCTGGCTGTGACCCCACTCTGAGGGGGTCTTAAGGGGAATTGGGGTCATTTTGACCTAAAGGGGCAATGCTATTAATACAGACTTGTACATGTGTGAAATAATGACAAAAATAAGCACCCACCAAACTATAATTGGTTAAAAACGTTAATGTTGATATTGTGGATGGTCAGTCCGTACATCTATAGCTGCCATGTTGATATTGTGGATGGTCAGTCCTTACATCTATAGCTGACATGTTGATATTGTGGATGGTCAGTCCTTACATCTATAGCTGACATGTTGATATTGTGGATGGTCAGTCCTTACATCTATAGCTTTGCCTATACATGCTGTGTTGTTCATTTCTAATCGCAGTTTAAGACTATTAGATAATACAAATATGTCACTTAAGTTCAATGCAACATCCAAAAGGTTCACGTTCTTCACCAGCTATTCCCTGAATAGACATCATGTATTTTTTCTGATCTGATAATTGCTTGATTGGCTTCAGACAACTCTCACTATCGAACACATCAAAGAACAGGCTGTATAGTTTGACATATAAGTGAGTATCATATAAGCAGGCCTGCGTTCACAAAAGAGCTTGACATCCGTTCAGCATGCTGAACATGCATGCATTATAAACCAGGAATATTTCCTTAGCCATATTGGATTCCAGCAAAAGCTATTTGAATTTACTACATATTTTGAAGTTTCGCATATTCAAAGTATCGGGCCTATAAGCTGTTCGACTTCGTCTGTTGACGCTGCGGTTCCCCCCGGGGTTAAGGTCCGGGTCGGATTACCCTCCAAACAAAACCCAATCCAACCAAAACATTAACGGAGATCCACCGTGACATGAACAACCGGAACACCGGGTTGGTCACGTCACGTTGTATTATTCATTCATATATCCTGTTTGATTTCGGGAAGCTAAAAGAGGTGGGTTGAAAGGCCGTTGCTCCTGCGTTCCCTTAAGGGTTAAATACAATGTGGCCTGAATACCCTGCTTTTCCCCTTTGTTCCAGACCCTGAATACCCAATTTAAAGAAGTGGTCCAAAAGTTGGCTGAAACCTGAGTGGAAGCAGGAGAGCCAGACAAAGTTAACTATTGTGTTTCAAAATTCAGCAATTTAAGAACTGTATAACTTTAAATGGGGAAAAAATGTGTATTTCCAACGAAAAGTGTAGGCCTAGCTTGTTTGATATACAAACAAACATTGTCAGTGGAATGGCCTGACTGAAGATCTCAGTGACTTTCAATGTAGCACCTTCATAGGATGCCACCTTCCGAACAAGTCAGATTGTCACGTTTCTGCCCTGCTAGAGCTGCCCTGGTCAACTGTATGTGCTGTTATTGTGAAGTGGAAACTTTTAGGAGCTATTACAAGCTCACAGAACAGGACTGTCGAGTGCTGAAGCACATAGCTTGTAAAAAATTGTCTGTCCTCTGAACACTCACTACCGAGTTCCAAACTGCCTCTGGAAGCAACGTCAGCACAAGAACTGTTCTTCGGGAGCTTCATGAAATGGGTTTCCATGGCCGAGCAGCCGCACACAAGCCTAAGATCACCATGCGCCATGCCAAGCGTCGTCTGGAATGGTGTAAAGCTTGCCGCCATTGGACTCCAGAGCAGTGGAAACGCGTTCTCTGGAGTGATTAATCACACTTCACCATCTGGCAGTCCGACACAATGAATCTGGGTTTGGCGGATGCCAGGACAATGCTACCTGCCCCAATGCATAGTGCCAGCTGTAAAGTTTATTGGAGGAAGAATAATTGTCTGGGGCTGTTTTTCATGGTTCGGGCTAAGCTCCTTAGTTCCAGTGAAGGGAAATCTTAACACTACAACATACGATGACATTCTAGACGATTCTGTTCAACTTTGTGGCAACAGTTTGGGGAAGGCCCTTTTCTGTTTCAGCATGACAATGCGTCCATGCACAAAGCGAGGTCCATACAGAAATGGTTTGTCGAGATAGGTGTGGAAGAACTTTACTGGCCTGCACAGAGCCCTGACCTCAACCCCATCGAACATCTTTGGGTTGAATTGGAACTTCGACTGCGAGCCAGGCCTCATTGCCCAACATCAGTGCCCTTCTTCACTAATGCTGTTATGGCTGAATGGATGCAAGTCCCTGCAGCAATGTTCCAACAACTAGTGGAAAGCCTTCCCAGAAGAGCAGAGGCTGTTATAGCAGCAATGGGGGGACCAACTCCATATTAATGCCCATGATTTTGGAATGAGATGTTTGACGAGCAGAAGTCCACATACTCTTGGTAATGTAGTGTTTAACAGCCTGCTGCATTAGTCCATATTTAGGCTAATAAAAGTGCTTGTGTAGGCTTCTATGCATTACAGCATCCCTCTGTTCTCACAAATCTGCTATTCACCGAAATGACATTTTCACGTTTCTCCTTTTATTTCGTGTTCAATAGCCTACTCTTTTTTCCATGGCACTCCTTTTCAGGCTTGATATGCATGCTAATTCCAAAGTTGATGACTTGACTTCATTTAAGTTTCAGTTAATCAGTTATTTATTAAGATACATTATAATTAAGATACAAATGTGTCCTAATAAGCATAAATATTTAACTAATCTCAAAATGAAGGCACTGTGGGTATAGGTTGTGTCCATGAATTAGACATTGCTTGGACATTTTTCCTAATGGAAAATAGGCTAGCCTATTTGTTGGTAAAAAAATGAATGAATAAATATGAGCTAATCATTTGTTCGGCTATTGTAGAGCAGTAGACTATTTGTAGCTATAATTTCTTGTTGTGTTCGTGCATGGCATTCACTCAGCGCATGTCGCGGAGCCTGATTTCATGGTATGAGGGGCCAAAGGTCACCGCTGGACGTGATTGTCTCTAAATACCCGCAGGCGGGTACGCGGGCGCGGGCACGTCCACAGCATCTCGACAAACAATGGCGTTTATCAATGACGAGAATGCTCGTTTTTGAGCTGTTATTTTAGAATGCAGAATAGAGCGACATACTTTTTTCTATAAAGCTACTTGACAATTAAAATGTTAACGTTTTGTCGTTAGAAGCAATAACGGTAGGTAGTCACAGTAAAACCAATGCATTAGGCTACCACTGGGATATTAGGAGGCAATGATGAGCCTATTGGATTCTGGTGGGAATATTTTCTGTAGCTGCTGTTGGCCTACATAACACTTTATAGAATAATATGTCATTGTTTTAGCCTAGCTTACATCAAACATATTTCATAGGCAAATGTGAAATTAAAATATTGATACAATTAACGTATCTTATATTGAGCCTCAATAACTCTATATGTCTCTATATAATATCCTATAGGCATATTAAACCATCTGCATAAGGGATTCCAGTGTGATTTCATGTCTCCCTCTGTGCATGAATGTTTTTCTCTCAATTCGGAAGCCTATGGCCTACGATATCTGTTTGTCATGGATAAAGTTAACGTTTTTCTGATAAACGGTTACAATTGCAGTCGCTGTTATATACTTCCTATTATTTTTATTAAGTTAAATTACGTTAGACATGGTGGAGTCATCGGCCGTTGAGCTTGAAGAGAGGAGAAATCGCTCTACTAATTTCAGCTCTAATAGTTGGATATTTAAGTCAGTTGCGTCTAACAGCTGTTGTGAAAGACCTTTTTAAATAAGGGACGTCCACTCATTTGTTCAAAAGGATTAGAAATGGACTATAGATGTGTCAGATATTAGCCTTGTCAATGGTAAAATGTGGACCATGGAAAACGAATTGCCTATTTGCTACCTTCAACAATTCTTCAATGCTATAAATAATAATACATCACGAGAATAAGAACTGGGACTAAGTTGGCGTGGTATAGTTTGTGCCTGTTTGGGGTCGTTGTGAAATGAGTCCTTTAACCCCGGAGGTCACTCGGGGCTCCGGTGTCAATCTGCCTTAATGGATTCAGAAACGGATTGTTCGGTCAGGACTCGAGGCAGCACTTTTATTTTATTTTAAATTTCATAAGCAACACTTTTTCTCGAAGTCTGTAAGTGATTATAGTTTAAATGAGTGTTTGTGAGTGTTTGTAAATTAGTAGGCTTATGGACCTATCATTTGTTCTTCTATTCATTATCCATATAAAAATATTCTAAACGTAGCCAGGGATGGGTAAATTACTTTCTAAATGTAAGCAGTTATTTTCCTGCATATCCAAAATATGTAATTAGTAATGTAACTTTTGGATTGCCTAAACTCGGTATCGTAATCTGATTACTTTCTCCTTAAAACGCGTTGGAAGAAGACAAAAATGATAGATCAAACTCATTTGGTGTGTCATAATAGCGGTCTCTGATTTGTGGTCAGACTCACTCAGGTGGAACAAACTTAAACTTGCGCCTTTTTTTCAATTAGGAATTGAATGTCATTGGGACAACAGAAAGGTGTGATAATGTTTTTTTTTTTTCGTAAACGTCCTTTCTGAATGTAAAGGTTGTCCAGTAAGCAATCATCTACATTTTCAAAGTATGTGTAATCTGATTACAATATTTTCGCTGGTAAAAGAACTCATTACAGTTAGGCCTACAGTTTTTCTTTGTAATCAGTTATTCTCCAACCCCGCGTGTATCTGTATGAATGATATATTATGAGTACCTGTTACATCGTGATAAAAAGCAATATGAACAAATGTAAATGCATGTATTTACTTAAGCTATAGTTAAGCACAATTTGATTCTAAGCAGATCCTCATAAACTAACTAATTTGTATGTATGCTTATCTAAAAATAGCCTAGGCTATAGGCATACATCCTGATATAGGATCTCTCAGCACTGGGATTAAAATAGCGTATAGCCGAAGCTTTAAGAGGTTAGTGCAATGAAGAATAAGACTGCATACATTTTACGTGTAGAACTCCAATCCGGATTTTGAGCTGAATCATAAGGCTGGCTTTTGACATGGAGTTGGATCCGGCTAACATATTTGCATCTTCAAATTTCCATGTCCTAAATAAACATGCATTTGTAATAAAGTGGTGGCTTCTCGACTTGAAATCATATTTTCATTTATTTTACATGTTCTTCATATCATTATTTTACAAGGCCACAGTTATATCAAGTAGTCTACACTTCAATTATAGGCCTTGAATCGGAGAATGGCCCGAAAAGGTTCCAATGACTCCAGCCACCTGGAGTGGGCTGTTCATGCTCCAGTCCGGCAGGCGGTACCTGTGCATCAAGCCTCAGACAAACAGACTCCTAAACAGCTTTTATCCCCTGGCCATAAGATGGCTAACAACTTCTGCTTCCCCTCACGCCTACGATGCTGCTAAAATTATTATTAATGACATGCATTACTACCACTACCACTGCCGTTCATTGACTGTTGATTACAATTACCATTAGTATCTATTTATCCAGCTACTGGTTACTATTACTACGGTTTACATGCATATATTACCATTGGCATATTACCATAAGTATTTATATATTACTGCCGACAGTCACTTTTCAGCCCTGTTTACATGTAGGCTTGTTTACATGTAGGCTTGTTTACATGTAGGCTTGTTTACGTGTAGGCTTATACCCGCCTATGACGCATACACTAACGCTCTTGCACACATACACATTCACAGTTCACACGCACACACGTACCTACACACACCCACCACTTATGCTGCTGCCATACTGTTTATTATTATTATTATAATAATGGAATTATTATTGTTTATATTATTATTATTATTTACGTTTATCCATGTCACTTTCTCCTAATCCCTGGCAACATGTACATATCTACCTCTATACTCCAGTATCCCTGGCAACGTGTACATATCTACCTCTATACTCCAGTATCCCTGGCAACATGTACATATCTACCTCTATACTCCAGTATCCCTGGCTACATGTACATATCTACCTCTATACTCCAGTATCCCTGGCAACGTGTACATATCTACCTCTATACTCCAGTATCCCTGGCAACGTGTACATATCTACCTCTATACTCCAGTATCCCTGCACATTGTATATATCGACCTCTATACTCCAGTATCCCTGGCAACATGTACATATCGACCTCTATACTCCAGTATCCCTGCACATTGTATATATCGACCTCTATACTCCAGTATCCCTGGCAACATGTACATATCGACCTCTATACTCCAGTATCCCTGGCTACATGTACATATCGACCTCTATACTCCAGTATCCATGCACATTGTCCATTTGGCAATGGTACATGTATATATTTCCTCTAATTTCTTATTTTCCGTGTTAAAAAAAAAAGTACTTATTAGTTATACTTTTTCTATTGAATACTGCACTTTTGGGTAGGGCTTGGAAGGGCATGTCACTGTTCTTGTGCATGTAGAAAATAGAACTGGAATGGGCGATTCTGCAGCTCATTCTACGCTATTTTTCCGACATGTTCCTTGTCCTCACCGCATAAGAAGCTTTTAAATCGCTCTGAGCTCCATGACCAGGCGCAAGCCCTCTGCCAGACTGTTTCCCCTCGACCCACGACCCCCATATGTAGCCCAGCTCCATCGCGATCAGAAAAGCCTCTCACCTCTCTCCGTGCAACCTGTCGATGCTACACCCGATTTCCAAATGTCTTTAGATCATGTCATTTTTATCCAGACACAAACGCTGTTGTACACAGGCGCCTTGCCTTTAAAACCTATCGATATGTAGAATTGGCTTCATGAACTCATTGGCTGCACTATGTAAGCAAGGCGTTCAGCTTCACGCTGAATGTATTTTGTGTCGTTGGATGCATGGATCCATGCGTTGTTATATAATTGGGACCATGTTATGTAATTTGGAATACTCCTTATAATGTAATTCTCTCCGATTTTCTTCTAGGCCTGTTTGTATTAGACTGAAATAACTAATTATAAATCCTTTGTTGAATTACGAGGTAAGGTTATTGCTGACCAACATAACTGTGAATATATATTTGAAAATATTATGATTATAAAAGAAAACGCATATTACCTCCACACGTTTATATTTTATAATTAAACTAACATATAGTGTGTGTGTGTGTGTGTTAACATTTAATGTGAAAATACTATACTGTCACTACTTCACTTTCCAACAAAGGTGCATGAGCACAAAATGAAAAATTAGGAAAATGATCAGCAACACTTGCAGTACAATGGTTAGATGTGGAAAATGATCAGCAACACTTGCAGTACAATGGTTAGATGTGGAAAATGATCAGCAACACTTGCAGTACAATGGTTAGATGTGGAAAATGATCAGCAACACTTGCAGTACAATGGTTAGATGTGGAAAATAACTTATTTATTGATAAAATGCGTTTCGGCCTTCACAAGGGATTGACTGTAGAACAATATGTCAATATATTCTAAAGGCCCATCTTAACCCCATTAATGGATATTTATCAAACTTTCTCCGGACGAAATAAGCTACACTTGAGTAAAAGTAAAGATACCTTAAGAGAAAATGACTCAAGTAAAAGTAAAAGTCATCCAGTAAAATACTACTTGAGTAAGAGTCAAAAAGTATTTGGTTTTAAATTTACTTAAGTACAGTGGTGGAAGAGTACTCAATTGTCATACTTGAGTAAAACTACAAATATATTAAAAATATATTATATTAAGCACATTTATGGACAGAGAGGGGCACACTCCAGCACTCAGACATAATTTACAAAGACAGTATTTGTGTTTAGTGATTCAGCCAGATCAGAGGCAGTAGGGATGACAACGTCTTATATTGATAGGTGCGTGAATTGGACCACAATGCTTTCCTGCCTGAGCATTCTAAATGTAAGGAGTAGTTTTTGGTGTCAGGAAAAATGTGTGGGAGTAGAAAGTACATATTTTTCTTTAGGAATGTAATGTAGTGAAGTAAAAGTACAGATACCTTCAAAAAACGACTTAAGTAGTACTTTAAAGTAGTTTTACTTAAGTACTTACTCCACTGCTCTCTGTCTCTCTCTTTTTCTCCATCTATCTCTATATCCACTCTATCTTCTCGCGCTCCCTTCCTCGCTGCCACAGCAGGACCATGTGCAGGGCAGGCAGGCAGGCAGGCAAGCAAGCAGGCCAGAGCATCTCTCCGGACTCAGATGAACAATCTGATACAACTCTGTGGAATCAAACAATACTACTACTGTGTGTGGTAGCATGCCACTATGACATTAAAAAAATAGTATACCACTAAGAATAGATATACTCAATGTATTTAATATATCCTCTACTCGATATATCCTCTACTCGATATATCCTCTACTCGATATCTCCTCTACTCAATATCTCCTCTACTCAATATCTCCTCTGCTCAATATCTCCTCTGCTCAATATCTCCTCTACTCACTATCTCCTCTGCTCAATATCTCCTCTACTCGATATCTCCTCTACTCAATAACTCCTTTACTTGATGTCAAACATAGCTAAAGTCCATCGAAGAACTTTAAAACGCGAGGCAAAAGACAAAATGTGATTACACTATGGTAATTCGTGTGAATAATGGGACTTGAATCAAAGGAATTCTCAAAATGTCTGAATGAAGCGTGCTTCGGTCTGGGTCGCATTGTGTCCTGCATAATAAACCACAAACACATTTACCCACCATTATCTTCTAGAATACTGATAATATAGTCTTCAGCGCTCATTTACGCGCGACCAAATGACTTAATGACAGAAAATTGCTGAAAAAAATTCACACATTTTGCAAAAAAGTTAAATGAAAGTATAAATGAGTTTATGACACAGACATTGGAAAATGACTTAAATTTTAGATTTGAATCACGAGTTGGCTAAACATTAGAAGGGACTATCCCCTTGTTTCTTCCTCCCTTTTTGCTTCAGGCAGTCAGTCACATTATGGAAGCTAAGAGGAGATGTGCTGTTATGTTGCACGATTACACCTTTGTTATCATGACTACTAACTCTGCTGTTCTGCCAATGGAGGCCAAACCAGCATGTTTACAGAAGTCAGCGTTGTAAAACAGACGCTCTTCGGTTAAGTAAATAACCACCATTGTCAGTGAGACAATAAAACATATGGGTGTTTCATTTGTACGGTCTTTGACTCATAAGGACTGAACTGAAATCTTTTGTTTTGAGAGTTTGAGTTTCTACGGATGAGCTGATAGATCGTCATGAAGTGTTTCAGCCTATATGAGCTTCCGTTTCAACGGGATTGGACCATACAAATCGACTGGCACAGCTTCGGCGTATGGAGTAGCTTATATGGGTCTCACGCACACACACAGGCGCACACACACAGGCAACTCTCCATAGTCCGTTTTAAAATGCCACCTAATTCCAAAACCATATACCCACAAACCAGGGAAACATCGTAGCAGGGTTGAAATGCAGGGTAATGGGTCACCTATAGAACCATGGATGTGAAGGGGATAATTGCATTTTCACTGGCCTACACACTCCTATAGTGTGTAGGCCTGTTAGTAGTTGAAGTACCGGCTACAGCAGCATCATGTGTGACGGTGGTGGATGTGTCGTGACTTGAAGTAGGAGTGCTGCCTGTTTCTTATGGCTTCTGTCTTGCTATAGGAACATGATATGGCTGGTTTCAAAATCTATTCATTTCAAAATAATTCTGCTTTCATTAATTAATATAATTATTGAACTACTAAAAATCGTGGATGGAATGACTTAATCAGGTCATTAGATTCAAGCGCTGGTGCAACATCGTGGCCAAATCAGTGTGGATTTCTGCTGTTCATGGTCTTTGGCACATCATTCTGAGGTCATATAGCCTAGTAGTAGTACTTTGGTCTGGCTGCATTTGCCTATTGAAATTAATACATTACATAATGCCTAATAATGGTTGAAAGTAGGGCTAGACCTATCATTATTCCATTAAGACTATTGGTAATTCTGACAATTTAGTGCACACAAAATACATATATTAATTTGGCCAAAGGATATGTGATTACTGGTCTTCATGTTGTTTAGGATCAGGCCATATCAGACTGCATGGGACGGGTTAACACCGGCAGCATTTGCCTATTGATTACAGCTAGTGTGGAGGGCTCCAAAGTGACATATGCTCACGTAACCCGAACTCTCACGGAAATCTCCCATTGATAGCAATGCAGAATTTTACTTGAAGGTCGAGTTACTTACTAACAGTGTGTAAAGAATATATATATATGGTAAAGCGAGGTGCAGACATTTTGTTTGATGATGCATAATTAACTATTGTTTCCCTCAAGCGACCAATGAAAACGATATATAGATGAAATTGTATTTATGTAAGCTAATTGTATTTGAGCTAATAACTTATTGTGTGTGCGTGTGTGTGTGTTTCTGCGTGTGTGTTCCAATTGCCCTGCACAACTTAAAATATATATTTATTTAGCCTAATTCATTCAAATTATTATTTGTTAATTTAGTCAAAGTATTTTTGAGTTCTGTGATATTGAATAGTCTTGTCAACAGGCAACAATCTTTTTCATATTTTTTATAGGCCTATAATATAAAGGCATTCTGACAACTTTTATCGATCACTTGTATTTAATTGTCTGATAGCTAGGTGCGTTGTGCTGAACCTGATTCAGGCTGTGTCTGTCAGCGTTACTCCTATAACCTGTTTTTTTAAACAAGGACAGCAGCTGGGAATACTGTAGGCTATTTGAGTGCCTCGGATGCGATAACTGTCCACGCAGCGATGGCGCCAGATTGAGTAGCCGACCTCTTTAGTAAATTGCCTGAGGTTTCCCTTAATCCAGCTTGTGTTTTAACTCGTTAAATTCCTCTCTGCCTAGCTCCTGTTATTCGATAGAAGTTATAGTCTATTGGTTCGCAATCGGCACTGGAATTTACCTCTAGAATGCTTTAGCTTTACATGCTCGTCTGTCTCAGTGAGCGGCCTGCTAACCTCCACCCATAGGCTACTGTGGGCCGGGCCAGGACTCCCCCATCAACCTCCGGGTTTACCATACCATAAAATCCCATTACTCAAAACCGGAACAGAGAAACAAACATGGCGGATGATGTCGACTGAAGTGCATATGAAAGGGTACTCAGAGGCCCACATGTGTACTACAGGTTTGTCTATAGAACTAGACGGTTGTACTCTCTTGGCCTATGTTAACATACGTACGTAATTACTCAGAAGTAGGCCTATAGTATGTATCATGCATGGTAGTGTAATTTATTTTATTTTACTAGGCAAGTCAGTTAAGAACAAATTCTTATTTTCAATGATGGCCTAGGAACAGTGGGTTAACTGCCTGTTCAGGGGCAGAACGACAGATTTGTACCTTGTCCGCTCGGGGATTCGAACTTACAACCTTTCGGTTATTAGTCCAACGCTCTAACCACTAGGCTACCCTGCCGCCCCCTGCCGACCCACTATGTGGGTCATAGTACGGGTGGGTTACATGTCAATAAAGTTCAGTAACCCAATGCATGGAGAGTAAAACTGTTACCTTGCACCAATAGATCCTACCCCAAAATGCATGCTGATTACACATTTGTACTCTTGGTGACGATTCAATTTACATAGGCATACAGTGTATCTAATATCAAGATGAATGAAGTGTGTGTTTCTTCAACTCACAACAAAGAGAATGCGCCATCACTCACACTCAGACGTATTTAATGAACACCTCATAACTCAGAAGAAAGGGAAAGTGCTTCAGAAATCCACCATTCAAGTTTTTCATTTCGAGTGCATCCTCCTACACAACAATGATATACAAAAACCCAGTAATTCACAAAAATAAATATATTTTTTTTATATAAACAACCAGTGACTTCAAATTTCAGGTCAAAATCCTGACCTCAAGCATTGTATCAAAAAGCTAGGGGAATGAGTGAGAAAGCGGGGCAAAGCAGGAGATAGAGGGGTGGGCCCCATGCCTCGAGCGACACCATGCAATTGTTTACATTGATAGCGTCACTGTCAGAGCTCTGCTGTGGTAGTTCCCTCCGTAAACGCTTCTACCACCATCTCCTTGCCCGGGTGATGCTCTCTGTGATCGGCGTGAGAATTGGTAAGTACCTACAGAGGGGCGTGCGTGTGTGTGTGTGTGTGTGCCCTCGCTGAACGCTGCGCTGTATATCCCTCCTCTGGCCCAGTAAACTTTGACACGGGCATTACAGGGTGAAAGTTTCCCTCCTAGAACATATGAATCCCCCTCCCTCTCCTCCCAGGGAGATCTTCCCCTTCCCCCAACTCCCTCTAGGTTGGAGGGATCACGTCATTTTCAAATGGAGAATAAAATGGCTGTGTTTAGTTTAGAGGCACATTTATTTAAGTTTGCTTCTATACATACCTACTCTACATGGGGAGTACGCATGGTTTGGGGTGGTAGAGGTGCATTTTACACAGATCAATCCATACAAAATCTGAGCATTGAGTTAACCCAAGCTTTTGTCTCTCTTAACTACAATCACCAATCGAATGCGCCTTTGTTTCTGTCTTTACTGCTGATGTTGCTGTGAGAATCATGAGGCATGTGGTTTGTTGTTATGTGGTTTGATTATTCTCTTTGCTACAACTTCAGAAAATCAACATGTTACGTTGTGGGAAAATATAGATATTTAGATGCAACTTTAATTACATTTGACTGAATTTTTATTTTTTGGTATATTTTGTGTTTTTCTATGAACAACATCAGAATATTTAACATAATGAAAAAAGTCTGACATACATTCATCGCGTGTAAATATTACTTATGGTTACGTGGCAAAATTAGAAAACATTTTTTCTGATTTGTTACACAAGAGAAGAAAGTATAGCCTAATATATATCAGTTGCAATGGGGATATGGAGAGGGCCATGGCATTTTGTGTAAATCTCGAATCACTGCAGAGTGCAATGCTATTATAATAAGGTACAACTAGCTTTGTGTTTGGGCCTACACATTTTCGACTGACTGCTAATCCTCTGTAGACTATATTTGAGTAATTTTGACCGAATGGTGAATTTCTCAGGTCAATTCAGCACGGTGGGCTTCACCGCAGAATGTAAACAGGTAATTACGCATTTACCCACTGAGCTAATATGTAACTATTCCACAGCAACTTGCTGTGCTGGGCATCTCAGCATGCTTTCAGATGCAAGGGTACAATTAACAACGATATTACCGGTTTGACCTAAATATGCAAATAGTAAACAATCCAACTTCATGTGTTGGCTATGGATGGCCACAAATAACC
Source organism: Oncorhynchus kisutch (assembly GCF_002021735.2). Classification (NCBI taxonomy): domain Eukaryota; kingdom Metazoa; phylum Chordata; class Actinopteri; order Salmoniformes; family Salmonidae; genus Oncorhynchus; species Oncorhynchus kisutch. The sequence continues at coordinate 76,083,125 of NC_034184.2, forward strand.
AATTATAAATGTTCAATTTTAAGTTAAATATTTAAGTGGACATAGGCTAATAGCCAACCTTATTTTAAATGTATTTTATTTGAAGCTTCTCTTAAACAATCACCTCTTTCATAATAGGCCAAGCTAGCCTACACTCCTCAAGCTGAAATGGGGCCGCGTGTGTCAACGTGCAATGCATGTAGGCCTATCACTTGTGCCTCCACGTGTTGTTTCTAAATTACATTAGGCTCAGTGTGTTGTAAGACACCCTTTGGTGGGTTTGTGTTTTAGTGTACAACCCCCAAACTGGTAGGACAGGAGGGTTATTTTCACAGTATACTCACGATTTTTCGTGTAGGCTACATTAGGGCTATGCGTGTTTCAATTAATCAATAAACCTGTAATATATAGGAAAATGTCCCACCAAAATGCAAAAACATGTCAAGGTTGTCAGGACGTGTGGTTTTTCACGAAAAGGCGTGATCTGTGTCAGGCCTGGGCGTTTCTCTCTGTGTGATTGTCTGTATGTAAGGTCTGCACTGTTATGGGCCCGAATGGGCGCTGGTAGCTGTCTGACTACAGCCAAACATAAGCTTGCAGGAAATACTCTCAGGAAATACAAACAAGGCTGTTCACAAACACTCTGAAAAACGGAAAGCAACAGCCAGATCAGAATAAGAGTCAAGTCACTTACAATTATGTCCTATTCAATATATCCTGCAATTAACGTTATGAATTTTGACTTGCAAGAAGAAATTAATCTACATTTGATATCGAATTCAAAAACAGTTATCTGAAAATAGATACAATTGACCCAAACTCTGGCAAGCATCAAATTAAAACCGAAATGAGGGTTTCTATTAGGTTTTTAAAATCCTGTGGAAAAACAGCAACTACAACTCGTAATAAGGCTAAAGTGACAGACAGTACGCTTAACCATGTTATTTAAGAAAAACCCTGCATCTGTTGATTAAGCCTACCCAGCTGATGATAGAAAAACACAGACCAGCATAGGAGTGCTGTGATTTTTATGAGGGAGCCTTCCCCTCTCGTTCTCTCACCACAAAGGCAGTACAGCACAAATGTTTACTTCACTGAAACCCTGGTAAAATCCAACAGGTCGAGCTGAAACCCTGGTACAATCCAACAGGTCGAGCATCAAGGGGAACAGAAACAATAGATCCGATAAAATTTAAGTAAGCACATTTTGCCAAATCGTGTAGCCTATTGCTTATGGTGGATAGCTTATGAAGAGTTAGTTAGTCAGAATAAATCCACGAGGGGTCATCCAGTGACATAGGAAGAGAGGCTCAAAGACGGTCCGCGCGTTATGGAGAATAGCAGTGTATGTATTACTGATATACAACTCCACAACAACGAGGAATGTTTTAAATCCACAACATCAAATAAAGGAAAACATTTAAATAAAAACAACTGAAGGATGCAATACATTAGTGCCTCCCATTCACTTTAAGACTTATGTTGTAGTCAAGGTACTGTAGGTTTCCATCCAGGTTTATGTTGTTGTTGCGGTTGTTCTTGTCAAAGAAAAAAGCGTCAACATTTCCTGATTCTCTGAGCGGATGGGGGAGGGACTGTCCGACCGCCAGGCTGCCACCGCCACACGGGGTGAGAGCGGGTGGGAGGTCGGGGTCCCCCCAGAGAGTTCAGAGAGTAAGCTGGGCTTAAATCCCCGTCGCTGCCCACAACCAGGGACGGAGGAGCGGGGAAATTCGCCATGAAGCTGAAAGGCCTCTTCAGAGAGGGTGCTACATTACTGGACGCGCGTTTTCGTTTACTCGCCCCAGTTAGATGCTCAATATTTCCATCACAAATCTCTGCTTTGCCCACGGGACGAGAAGATAAAGTCCTGTCAACTTTGGACACGTTCTGTTTCGCCTGCGCCCTTGAAATTCCAGGCTCCTTCCCCAGAACCAGAGTCCTGCAGTTTTTCCTGACCCCAACTCCGTTTTTATACTCCCCCTCCTCCGAACAAGGGGTGTCTCGAGTGCTCCTGCATTCCTGCAAGCCGGATGAGGACTTGGGAGCCCCAGTAGAACTTTCAATGGCTTTGGTCTCGTTGTTGAAACAGCTAGCAGCGTGTTTGATGTCGCCGCCGGGGTACTGGCCATTGTTGATATCCGCCTCGTCTCCTTTGCAGTGGAACCCGGAGGCCTTACTGTTGTATTCGAATTCATCATAGCTTTGCTCCACTTTGATTTTCACATTCTGCAGGTTGAAGGGGGGAGTCTTGACCGCCCTGCCACTGTTGGGGAGGGGACCCGCGGCCACTGAGAGCTCTTCCGGCTCGGACTTAATAGTTTTGAGCGGAGAGGGCAGTTTCAGGATTGGGCTAATTCTCACCTCTCTCTTTAGATTTGCAGCTAATGAAAGCTGGTTGTTGTCTGTAGGCTTGGAGTGCTTTGTGTCTTTGTCATGGGCGCAGTGTGAGCTCAGGACTGGGGGGCATTTGTTTGCGTGTCCCGGTGTCCTGTGCGCAGGAACCGCTTTGTTCCCGTTGGGGTTAGGTGAGGGGCTCAGTGCATAAACTGCTCTCGTTATCTCTCTTTGGGTCTGGACCTGGGACTCAGGAACCTTCCTGTCTCTCCTCTCAGTGAAACAACTCCCCCGGATGACAGGCGAGCTGAACCTGTGTGTGTGTGCGTCCTGCTTGGCCTCCCTGGCTGTAAACTCATATTTCTGTTGTTTCCCTTGAACGGCATAGTCCACCTGGCTGGTTCCACCCTGGACAACCGGTATAGATGGCTGCTGCTGGTGGCTGTAGTGGAAGGTAGGCTGCAGGAGCAAAGGTGCTTTAGTGTGCGAGAGAGTTATACTGTTGGACTGAGTTCTAGTGCTGGAGAGAGTTTTAGCGTTAGGCAGAGTTCTAGTGGGGATATTTTTGGTTGCGTTGACAGAGGAGAACCGGGCCCTCCTGAAACGGATGGACTGGACAGAGACCTGACTGGACACAGAGCTGCTGTCAGACTGAGATGAACTCTCCTCGTCAGAACTGACCTCAGAACTCTCCAACGGGCTCTCCTCTTCATCCTCCTCATCTTCCTCCTCATCAGAGGTCCCAGAGTTGCTGCTTGTGGATAAACTGGAGCCGAAGTCCGAGTCGTTGTTGAGCGGCTCTGAGTAGCAGCTCGATTCGGTGTCACTGCTGTAGCTCTCCGGGAAACCCCCTACATGCTGCTGCGGGTGAGGATGGTGGTGAGCTCCGTGGTCGAGGTAAAACTCGTGTCCAAGATGGAAATGGCCCAGCGCTGTCCCGTTGTGGTTGTGCTGGGTTTTTGGCTTGCTGCAGCACTTGGGCTGCACGAGAAGCACCGGGTGGTGTGCGTGAGGGTGTGAGTGTGTGTGTCTGCTCCTGCTCCACGACTGCCTCGCGCCGCCGCTGTCCCTATCCCTGCCGCCGCCCCCCTCGCGCCTCCTCTTCCTTTTGTGAAATAGGTCGCCGGCTGCAGAGAGCCTTGACTGAGCAGCAATGGCGGATTTAAACAACACCGGCTGACGGCTCACCACGCTCCGGAAAAACGAATGTCTCTGGCTAAATGCGACGCAATTGCCCGGTATTTGAGCTGTTTCATAGTTTTTAAAAGGTTTACATGCCGACTTGGTGACAAAGGAATAATCCCTCGGTCGGGATTTATTGTACATTTGAGGTAGATTGGAGTCGGGGCGCGAGGTTGGTTGCTCTCTTTTGCCGGATTTGTTGAGGGATAGAGTCTGTGGCACGCTGTGTAAACTTAACCAAACTTTCTCCTTCCATAACCCAGTAGGGTGCGTGTCCGCGTGAAACGTGCCCTCGCCCACATCCTCCGGTAAACTGGCCTTCTTTGCTTTTCTTTTGTTGGATTTTAACACGCGTTCCGTTTTGCAGGAGAAATAAAGCGCCTCCACATCCTCCCGTGATATCAGAGTACATTTAGCCGCGTGGAAAGCAATAGAATTTATTGCTTTGAGCTTTCTCAGCTCCTCCAAATCACAGTGGTGTTTTTTAACGTTCAGGTGGTCCATGCGTTTGTGCACGGTGGTCCGGGGAATATTTTTCAGTAGGTCAGTGAAGACCTGGGAGAGGGCGAACATTTGTTTTCCTTTTATCAGCAGGTATCCCAGCCTCACTCCCTGCATCTCCTCAAACCCACACTTCAGGTCTCCCATGTTGCTTTTCCCTCACTATTGTAATAATCCAAGCATTTATCTCGATCAATTGTCCTCGTGTAGCTATGAAAAGAAAAAGGAATAAACTCCTTGTTTTGAGCTCAAGGCATTCTGACGCGCCAGTCGGCCGCTGCTGATGCGTCCTAGTACCTCCACACTGTCATGGACAGGCAAACTTTGAGATTCGGAGTTAAATGGAGCGGTTTCGGGTGGGTTCACAGCATCTGTCCTCAGGCCCTGCCCCGGACCAGGCATGGTGGAGGAATGCGAGGGATTGTACCGCCAGGCCGGCTGCTGACCGTCTGCTAACCCCTACCTGCCTCTCCTCTCCGGCTCACTCCCTCTGACCGTCAGCACGGCAGGAAGGTGTATACCACTGCCACAACGAGAGGATAAAAAAGAGAAGAGAGGGGTAGGGAGAGGGAGCGAGCTACAGAGGGAGGGAGAGAGAGAGGGGTAGGGAGAGGGAGCGAGCTACAGAGGGAGAGAGAGAGAGGGGGAGGGAGGGAAAGAGAGAGAGCGAATAAGAGCCTAAATGCAGCTGCTATCCTGGCTGCAGGGTTAGCCACAAATAAAATGACAGAGGGGAAGTGCGCGGGCCCGGAGACACCTTCATCAATTAATGCCCTCAGACTCGAATCCTATTGGACGCCACTGACAGGTGATGCAATAAAAATGGGTATTCCACACCCTGAGCGCCCCCCCCCCCCATCTCCGTTTGTTAAGTACATAATGCCGCTATGACAAGTTCATATTTCAATATTGTTTTTTAAGAGACAAGGTGAAATAGCTGAACCGGGAAACTCGTCTCCTATACCCTGCTAGTAATATTTATGGCATTTTGCCTATAGCGCTGTCAGGGAAACCAAGTAGCATTATTGAGAGAACATATAGCCTATCATTACAAATAAATATATAGATGGCATACGCCAATAAAATATAAGTGATTGAATTCAGACGTCTGTTAATTTGTGTAACCCCTTCACTAATTCTATTGTGATGGATTGGCGCATTATAGCTGTCTTTCCAATGGACTCCGAGACAAAGAGATTTTCCTTTTTCACCTATTTAGAATGCTCTTCGGACTCCAACATTAGAGTGTCGAGTTATACTCGACAATTTTGCTTTGGCGTGAGCTTTTATAGTTCTGTGTGAATTTCGAGGTTGAAAGGAGAGCTCGTTCCAACGACGGTTAGCCAAACCTCTGCGCATAACCACACATTTGCACAGACCTTATTATTTCAAAAATAAACTACATACATGTTGTTATAGGCCTATTTGGCTACATTATTAATTTTGCTAAATGCATTTAGGTTGCAAACTTGGTGAATGGTGTCTGTGTGTGTGTGTGTGTGTGTGTGTGTGTGTGTGTGTTTCTTCGTTTTCTCTGCATTGCCGCAACTGTGCCATTCACCTCGGTATTAATGATCAGTCTATGTCTCGCGGGGATATTTTAAACCGGTAAATATGCTCTTTCTATCCTGGTCACCGAGTCTGCTGTTCCCCGGCCCAACACGATAAAAACACGAGCAACGTAACAGACGATTAATCTGGGAAAGGCTCGTGCTTTTAACATGCGGTAAAAGTGCATGCTCAGAGTTGCTTTTCCCCAAGGCGTCTTCCGCAAACTTGATAATAACTAATGGGTTTATTTTATTGCACATAGGCCTATCATTGTAGATTTTGATAAAATATATTATTACATTATTTTATTTGAGTAAGGAGTAGGCTATAGGATGAGTTTGATTGTTAATTGGTGTGTGTGTGTGTGTGAGTGTGAAATTGTGAATTTACACTAAGGGTTTTGTGTTCAACAAGGTATTGTAGCTCCCACCACACACACACACACACACACACACACACACACACACACACACACACACACACACACACTGTTTAAGGCTGTATTATGCATATACTGAAAGCAGAGCGGGGTGAGGCTGACAGGAGAAACGTCACGCTGTGCCATATCATCACTCACTGCGCCCTGATCCTAATGTAAAGAGACCTGTAATGGTTGGTTAATTGTTGTGTGTGTGTGTATGTGTGTGTGACAACAGGCATGCATGGGAGAGATTTGAAAAAAATGGTTTCTCTCACTATTGTTTATTATATATTTCACTTGCTTAGGTAATGTAAACATATGTTTCCCAGGCCAATAAAGCCCTTTGAATTGATATATGACAATTTATGGTTTGACCGTACAACACCATGATATGATGACGGTTTGACCGTACAAGTATAGTTGCCTAATTTTATTTTTTCAAATTTAAACAGTCAAGTCTGATAAGAACAAATTCTTATTTTCAATGACGGCCTACACCGGACGACGCTGGGCCAATTGTGCGCCGCCATATGGGACTCCCAATCACCGCCGGTTGTTATACAGCCAGGAATCGAACCAGGGTGTCTGTAGTGACGCCTCTAGAATTGAAATGATTTGCCTTAGACCGCTGCGCCACTAGGGCGCTAGGCTTTGCTGCCTAGCTGCACCTCCCATTAACCTCGCCAATGATCAGGATCAGGAGAAACCACCAGCGAGGCAATGGTGCTATACGGGTGCGCTATTTAAGGTGAATGGTGAAAAGAACGAAAAGAAAGCATGCAAACCATGACATGGCAGCTCTTTGGGGCTCATAGCTAGGCTATAACCCTTGAAGACTCGAACCTCCTCCCCACATAGGTAGGTTAGCCCTAATCTTTGTTTATAAATACTTGGCCAAGTTGCAGAGGAGGTAAGAAAATGAAAGAGGGTCAGAGGGAGGATAGGACTTGAATTCTACATCCTGTTCTTGCGTTTTAAATCTTCCATAACAATAAAGAGAGCCTGTAGCCTATAGCTGCCTTTCCACTCATCGCTCCAATGTACTTCGATTACTTGAGAAAATACTGGGGAGTGATTTATTAATTTGCTTATTTCTGTAATTATATTATTATAGGCTACTAATGCCAACGAAGTGGTTGTTGTAATTGTGATGATTTACCCTATTCAATGTATGATTCAGTCATATTATAGACGGAAGAACTCCACTCTCAACTCCACAGAAAGAAATACACAATTTAACCTACCTTTCTCGACTGCTCGTATCTGCTTCAGTGTTACACAGTACACACCCGGTGCTATATGAGACATATATTATCATCAAGTCGTTAGCCGCTTCTAAACCACTATTGCACATGAATTTACGTGTGTTTACTTAGCAGCCTGTGATCCAGGGCGAGGTACAAGTTGAAGCACATCCCAGCCTGTAGCTCCCTGCTGGGAGGGAGGGCTGAGCGGTGTCAACAGGCCGCAGAGTCGGGAGGCCACATGGCCTGACATTATTATCGATGCTGAACTTTACGCATCGTCGTTGGGACGATTTCGCGTTGTGCTCGCGGTTTTACCTGAGGTGTGTGTGTCGCCTATATGTAGTAAGTGTGTACGAACGCGAAGAGGAAATACCAATAATAGCTCGGCACTATTGGGATAGGAGGCAGTATGAGATATTTGTCCTTTTGAAAATATGACATTTTATTTCATAGCGATTCACCAGTGTGTGTGTGTGTGGCAGGTCTAATCCAACTCAGCCCCTATCATGACTTTTCCCAATTGTACTATCAGTGAACCGAGTTAACATGCATAAAGTAGGCTATTCTATAGCGTTTGCAGTGTGTGGAAATGTGTTTTGCCATCTGATGGACAAAGGAGAAGGGTCCACTGTTAGCTGAGCTCCACCAACCTGAGGCCTGGGGATTACGACTCGACCTATCTTCCCTAGCCTACGCTCTGCCCGGTCACGGAAGGCCAAGGAGACCCGGGGAGAAGAGCTGTGATCCGCGGGTTTACTATAGGCCTAATATTCGGTTGGACGGTATGTGTATTATTCGCTACACATAGATCATGTGGTTTGCAGGGATAAAAACGTTCATAGTTACGTGCATAGTTTCATCAATACGTCATACAGACACCTTCATCGTCATCACTGCCCCGTTCAGAACATCTCCTCAATTCTCACTCACCCTGAAGAAGTTGCCAGACAGACAGACATATAAAAGCCTGTCTGTAATCCGTTTACGTAGGTGCTTATCACTGTATCTCCAACATTGAGGGAATGTAGGGTTTCCAGGACAACATCATAAATCTAGTCTGATTGGACACAACGATTTTAGCTCTCATAACCATAATTTCTGTCGTAACCAAAAGCTCAACGAGCCTTTTATGAATAAGGTTTACAGGGGCTGGGTGGAATAATTTATAGGGGGATCAAAAATGGTGCAGTAATTGACACTGATTTTTAGCCCTCTACTCGTCATTCTATATTCTACAAATTCCTTACATTTTCTTGAATTTCTACACGTTATGGACGTTCCCTGAGTGAATCAATGGTAAAACAGGGCATTTTATGTCATACAACAGATATTTAAACGGTGCGATGATGCAAAACACACACACACGTACATGTAAACTGGGTGAATATCACGTGCCCATCGGATCAACCTAAAGGGCAATTCAAACATTGACAAAGTAGACTGTAATTGTTGTATTTATTTGGCTACATTTGGACCCTTTACCTAACCCATACAACCAGCTGACTAAAATGTGTAAATATAATGTTTCTCATGTTGTAGGCTATACACACTTGATACATTATCCTATAATTAGGCTTATGTGTTTAACAAGGTAAATTACTGTGAACTTCATTTGCCTCATTTCAGAAGATGTGGTAGCCCACAGCGCATCATTTTTTAGATTTACTGGCCAACCTTTTAAATAAGTTAATAGCCTAAAATAATTAATCAAAATACAACAAATACAATATTTTGAAGCGTAAAATAATGGATTGCGTAGGCCTGTTTATTTATGGTGCTATTCCCCTGTGCTCTTAGCCTCCCCATTGCAGCTGGGTATTTTCTTGCTCTAGGTATTTGGGAGTGAATAACCAACGTTTTGATTATTTATTTTAAACGTAACACGCATTTGTACCATTACACTTTGTTTGCATATAAGCTAAACTTTTGGGCTGTTCCTTCGTTTTGTGTTGCACTTCGGTATTCCCATCAGCTGCTACAGGCTATTCAGAAGTTGCGGCTGGTGTTGCCTGCGTTTCTCCGGCCCATTGTGAGAGCAGCCCCCTTGGTCCCTCTCTTCTCTTTCCCCTGAGCTTAGCCCAGCCGGCCGGACGAGTGCAGATGACTCACCAAGAAGGGTTCCAGAGCAGAGGCTACAGCAGCGTGCTACATGGAGGCTCTATATAATACCGGGGGAATACCGCGGCCCAACCGGTAGACGAGCCTCGTGCCTTTCCCGGGGCGCACATTCATCACTCGTGCGGATAGATATGTTTGTTGTAATGTGCACGCGTGCTTTTGGCGAGGACATGGCTGAGCGCGAGGTTTGATGGAGGAGATTGGCGGATTACAGCGAGTGGAAGGTAAGAGGACACACACACACACAGTCACACTCAGGCATTCACGCACGCACGCACACACACACACACACACACACACACACACACACACACACACACACACACACACACACACACACACACACACACACACACACGTCCGCGCTCTTCCAGGAAAACAATGCAGAACAAAGAACAAGAGTAATGTTTCCCTCTCGTTTACACTTTTCTGGGCCTTTATAGACTACAGTAGGCTATGTGGTTGCACTCGGGTAGTCTTTATGAGATACACGCAGAGTGATACATTGACAAATATATATGGGCCAATAGAATAGGCTTTTGTGTGTACTCGAAGGGATAACACAACACACATCGACGTTCCATTATGCACATGAATGCAGTTTTATATATCAAATTTAGCACTGTAAAAAAAAAAATGTTGACTCAATTAACAAAGGTTTGTTACCAGGCTGCATTAAAATGTCATGTTAACGTCAACCTAAGTAAGTGGAAATGACAAACGTGGATTTAATAACTTGTTGAGTGAACTTGATACATTTAGTCACTTTTAGTTTTTTTTTGTTTTGTCCTGACAAAGCTACTCAAGTTGTTTTGACAAATTACTAAGTGGAGAGGACAAGTATTTGATAGTCAGAAAAACACAACTTTTAGTTGTTTTAACTTACCAATATTTATAACCTGGCTGTCTTAAAATTGTATGTCCTGTCAACTTCCTATACAGTTAAACCAACTACTTAGTCAGTTCTGAAATGTGTCCTTTTCTAAGTCTTTGAAATGATATAATAGAGATTTCAGTAGAGAACCTTATGTTCCCATCTGTCTCCTGCTCATGTGCAAGCTTTTTCGCCAGTTTCTAAAACTGGCAGTGCACTCAGCAATGTCAACCAAACCAACAGAATACTTTAGCTACAAAGCATTCTCAGTAATGGTTAAATAAACGTTTTACTTGTTATTTCTTACATGTGGTTGTTTATATACCTCCATTGAATGCACTAACTGAAGTTGCTCTGCTAAATGACCAAAATGTAAATGTAATAACTAACTGCTGGGTATTATTGTAATGTGTCCCACCCCCTGACAATTTCAGTCAACACTACTGTTATGTTGCTTCAGTTGATTTGCCTTATTGGTTATGAATTTCTATGTTGTGTAAACACGTAGTTCATAGCTTATTCAACCTGATTGTTGGTGTGATTTGATTTGATTTGAGGGCAGGCTATTCTATTATGGCCTATGTTTGTGTGTGTGTTTCCCATGTGTGAAAACCACACCGCAAAACGGAAATCCTTCAACCATAATTAAATAATGGAATAATAACTCTATAGTTCATGTTTCGGTGGTTAAAAATAAGAAGCATTAACCCGTGGTTGTAAGTGTGGTGGGGAGGCGCTTCACACTAGAACCCAAACTCTGAAATCCAACAACCTTAAACCCTTTAAACCAACATGCTTCTCTAACACCCGACTCATGGTGTTTTACTAAACATGTCCCTTTCCCACACCCTGCTCCATGTCATTTGTTTTGCATTGAGTTTAATGGAGACACTTGCTCGAACCACTTGCGGAGAGTATGCTTTTTACGGTTCAAATTCACTAGCCGTGCCAAAACAAATGAATTCCTTGGGTCCGATCCCCCTAAGAATGTGATTTTACATGCAACCCGAGCCTGAAGTGTGAGCTGGGGGGTGGGGGGTGGGCTGTGTTCACCCCTCACCCCACCGTGCAGCCCACCATGTTGTGTCTGCTCGTGTTTTCCTGTGCCTTGGCGTTACACAAGCAGAGCAAGCGGAAATGCTCCTTTACAGGCAACCAGAAAGGCACCAGTAAGGAGAGGAGAGGAGCGTAGAAAAGAGGAGAGATCATGCATGTTCAACAGGTATGCAGGCTGTTGCCACAGTAGTGTCTGAGGCATCTACTCTGCTCCTGTAGATGAGTGGGATGTGAATTATTGTCAGAGCTAAGCATGACCCATTCCCTTGACATTTCGTGTATGGCACAAGTTTTGGAAGGAGTTTCATTTCACACAAAAATGAGATTTCGTGTAAAGTCTGCTAGGCCTAAACACGTTGTCATTTCGTGTAAAGGCTGCTAGGCCTAAACACGTTGTCATTTCTTGTTTTTTACGTTCTCATGTTTTTAGGAAAGCTCAACACGTAGCCTCAGTTACAACACGCCAACACCACCGCAACTCACTCATTACGTTCAAGCCCATCATTTATACCACATCTAACATCCTAATAGCCCATCATGCTATTCTCGGCTACTTAAAACAAGTAATTTATATCAAATCAAATGTTATTCGTCACATACAGAGTTTACATTCGGTATACAAAAGTGCAGCGAAATGCTTCTGGGCTAGGTCCCTCAACAATGCAGTACATTAATCAATAATAACAATAAAAACAGTCAATTAAATATAACATGTCATTTAAGTAATAAGAAAGGAATTAATAATGGTCTGTATTACACTATTTACAATTATAAAGTGGGTCGTGACCTAGTGAATAAATAGTATATTTAATACAAAATGTAATTTAATATAGGCCTAGTCCTATGCAATAATTGTATATAAATTACAATCAAATATAGACATTATCATATAGCTGTCTTTTGTATTTCATTGACAGTGGAGAGATAGATATAGGACTATAGTGGGAATCTAGTTTCGATTGCAGCAGGATTCTTTTACTTCAAATGTAGAAGTAAAATGTGACTATTTGATCAAAAATGTGTACAATTTAAACAAAACAATTGTTGCATCAAAATGTCTTTAGAATGTTAAAACATATCAAATCAGAGCGCACACAATGTACACTGTCTATATGGCATTTATGAACAGGGATATAGGCTAGCCTATATGTAGCTTAGCTACAATGTTGTGTCTGTCAATAAAAGCAATAAATAATTCCAAAGGATGCCAATAGGTCTTACCATGAGGAAATGTGTTGTGTGTATGGATGGTGTATGGACCCTATTGGGCGGCAGGTAGCCTAGTGGTTAAGAACGTTGGGACTGAAAGGTTGCCGGTTCGAATCCCCGAATCAACTATGTGACACATCACCCCTGGGCAACGCACTTAACCATAATTGCTCCTGTAAGTCCCTCTGGATAAGGTCGTCTGCTAAATGACTGACATGTAAATGTATGAAATAATCCTCCAGGCCTGAGGGACGTTCCTCTGCCACCGAGGTCGGCTGCAGAGGAATGGCAGGACCAGCCGGGTAGTGTTTATGTTTACTCTACCCACGTCAACTATGATTTGGGAAACACATAGGCTTGAAACAAGAAAATCTGGGAAGAGGGACGTTGCCTAAATTTGACCATAGCAATGCAGGCTACACGAAATGTAAACCTCGAATCTTGACGAAAGTAGGCATATACCCTAAAACGTGACATAGAAAATGTATATCCAACTAGGCTAAATGTGGAGATGGGATGGCTATATCTGTTAACCCACTCTGTCAATGCAGATACATCAATTGAATAGTTGTTATTAAGAGAAACTTGTGGAGTGTGGAAGAGCCTAACGCAAATGCGCCCAAACTCATTCAAGGAGGGTTCCTAATGATGATGGTCCTCCCCCGCTGTCCCACGGTCTCCTCTCCCCTCCCCCGGAAGAGAAAGAAAAGCTCTCGTCTCTCTCAGGTGCTTCCTTAGCGTTACAACACTATAGCCATAATATGACACTTGAAATGTCTCAAGTGTCATATTGTGAGTTAAGTTGTTATTGTTTATTTCACGTTTGTTTATTATCTATATCACTTGCTTTGGCAATGTAAATATATGTTTCCCATGCCTATAAAGCCCGTTGAATTTAATACACGTTAACGGTTAAATGGAGAGAGAGATGGCAGCAAGATTTGTGACCTGTTGCCACAAGAAAAGGGCAAACAGTGAAGAACAAACACAATTGTAATTACAACCTATATTTATGTTTATTTATTTTCCCTTTTGTACTTGAACTATTTGCACATAATTACAACACTGTAAAAATATACATAATATGACATTTGAAAATGTCTTTATTCTTTTGGAACTTGTGGAATGTTATGTTTACTGTACATTTTTTATTGTATATTTCACTATTGTTTATTATCTATTTCACTTGCTTTGGCAATGTTAACATATGTTTCCCATGCCAATATGCCAATAAAGACCTTAAATGGAATTGTTTAAATAAAGAGAGAGAGCGAGAGAGAGGGGGGGGGGGGAAGAGGTGTCTCCCCATGTGTAGATCCGATTGCCCATCCACAGTTTTGTTCTAGTTCTCAACTAGAGATAATGTTTCCCACATCAACAGTGTGAAATTTGTACAATTTTGCCTGCATGGGAAATAGTTGTACGAAATGTGACATAGGCTAGACATTAAATAGACCAATTATTTGCTCAATATTAAACACAAATCTAAAAAATCTATTCACTTTTTGGGGTTGGTAATTTTTATACAATATTTTATAAATATAGATGCAACGTAGCGTATTTTCTTATTTAGAGTTCGATGATAACTTAAATTACACAATTGTTTTGCAAACCTGTTCCTTCATATTCCACGGTGTGCCTTACTACAGCCATGAGCCTCGTTAGAAGCTTGTCTATAGGTCTTTACTCTGTGGAGCCTTCGGGTTTCCCACTTAATCCCCACAGCCCATAGGACTCCAGGCCGCATGCAAGCCAACCCCCATCACCAGTGTCGTAAGGAACAGGACAATGTTGGTTTAATGTAGCCTATGGTCTTTGCCCGTGCTAATAACCAGTCTCTCGACTGAACAGAATACTGCCAGATACCGTTGGCTACCATTTGTCTGAAGTAGAAGACAATGTGTGAGCACAGGAGGACATATTTAATACAACAATTCATTGGTAGTAAATTGTATTTTCCAAATGCCTTTTGTGGAGCGGTATGCACATCCATATAAACACCCAGTGCTGGTTTCCGAACGCTGTCCAATTAAAATACACATTGAAAGCAGCCTACCAAACGCTGTCCAATTACAATACACATTGAAAGCAGCCTACCAAACGCTGTCCAATTACAATACACATTGAAAGCAGCCTACCAAACGCTGTCCAATTACAATAAACCTTGAAAGCAGCCTACCTAACGCTGTCCAATTAAAATACACGTTGAAATCAGCCTACCAAACGCAGTCCAATTAAAATACACGTTGAAAGCAGCCTATCAAAATGCATATTTATTCTTTTCTGATTTCCCAATTTCTTTCAAAGAACATTCAAATGTTTATTAGAAGTGTTTTTTATTTTGTCATTGACAACTGATATTGTATATTTTTAAGCAGAAAAAAATATTTAGGCTTCTAACTATTTACCCCAGTCATTGAGCATAAGCCCAAAAGGTACAGTTAATGAAATGTAACAAGCGATACAAAAGGGGTGTGTAAAGACAAAGTCAGGAAAGCTATAATTATGTGGTTGACTTAATTCGGTTAAAAACATACAGGCCAAGTGTAAACGGATAGAATAACCTTTATTTTTTAGCGGCATTGTTTTGGAGTGAATGGGGTAAATTCGTTTTTTCGTTTTTCTCCAGTGAAAAGGGTTACATTTCACGTTGGCAGGGGCAGGGACAGCAGCTTGGAGTCAGGACAACTGTTTCTGCTATGTTGTCGACGTTCTAAACAGGAAAGACCTAACCCTGACAAATACTATAGCCTTCATCATACATAATATTCTAAACGTGCACAACTTGAACGAGAAATATATAACATATGATATTAAATCCAAGATATCAACAACAATATTTTTCAAACTTTATCTGACTTTGGATCCGAGTGGCACTGATTGACAGAAAATACTGACGGGATGGACAGTTTTTCAGACGCAGAAATGTCTCCGTCTCTCTCAATTTCAATTCAATTGAAGGGATCTATTTGCATGGGAAACACATGTTAAAATTGCCGAAGCAAGTGAAGTAGATAATAAACAAAAGTGAAATATACAACAAAAATGAACAGTACACACACACATACTCTCTCTCTCTCTCTTTCTCAATTAAATTAAATTCAATGGCTTTATTGGCATGGGAAACATATGTTAACATATCTCTCTCACTCCATTTAACCGTTAAAGTGTAGGCCTACTACATCAGTGGAGATAAAATTGGGCAGGTCAGGGCGAAACATGAGAGGCTACCTATTGTGCCGATTGCAAAGCGTGAATCAGTCATCAGCTCTGCTCACGAGCTCAACCCCACGTCCCAAACGCCAACCAGGTCCACAACAAACAACATGTTTTACAAGTTGTGAGTGAGTTCATATGATGTTGATGCAAGAAGATATTACAGTTCAGTTGGCTATTTTCTAAAATATATTGAAAAATAATTTCCAAAATATTTCCAAGTTAGGAATTTTAAATATTGAGGATATTCACAATTCAATTGAGTAGGCTACCAAAGTCATTGAGTAGTATCGGCTCATGACCAAAAGTAACTGCAATGTTGTGCAGTGGATTAGCCTATAGGCTATAGGCCTAAGAAATGACACAACTTAATTTCATATGTGCATGCTACATTGGCCTAAGGTTAGCCTACTATTTGTGCAACATTAGTTATTACCATGCCTATGTGATATATTAGACCTATGTTTGTTATATGCCTATATGAGTTTCCTTCCTATATATTTGACACTGACTCCTTTCAGCAGTGCACGTCACTCTAAAAGGAAGCCTACAAATGACCTCCGTAGTTTCCATTAGTAAATCCGTTATAGAGGCACTACATTTTAATAGGAAGCAGCGCAGAGGTAATTTTATCTCGCCAATGCATGGGCCGGCCCTCTTCTCTTTGAGCACGAAGAGAGCACATGTACGGGCAGACTTAGACTTTAATCAAGTGCAAGTTGTAAAAATAATTTGCTATTTCAGTGTTTCAGTAGCCTCCAACCCTCCGACAGCTGCCCCCCCCCTCGCCTCCCTTTGTTCTCGCCAACTCTAATAGGTTTTCCCCTGCCACACACAATTCCCGGTTTTTCCTTTTTTCTTTCCCCCTCTTCCCCTTTTTATCCTTGTTTTTTGCGGTGCCTTGTGGACTGGAGCATTTGAGCAATTTGAAATTAAAGCCAACAATAGGGAGCCCCTCCCGGGGACATCTCGCTCTCCATATTACACGGAGGACGCTCGTGTGCTCTCGCGCATTATTGGCAAGTCATTACGTTTCTCTGGAAACCAAACTGGGAGGGAACGGGAGACTTCTGAGGGCTCGCAGACAGTGACGCAAGCGGCTGGCAGATGCGCTTGCAGACTAAACCCATGCATGTTGCAGAGTGCAGCTTCTCTGAATGATTCAACCAAGATTATGTCATTACAAGGTTTTAAAACAAAAGTGAAATGCAGTTTTATTTAGATGCGTGCTTTTGCATTTCACGTTTCCATTTATTGTGTAAAGTGGAAGCAATTTATTGAGTTCATTATTATAAGTAAAAATTGCAAAAACAAATCTTAATTTGATAGGCCCAGATGTGTTCTTTAAAAATAACAGTTAATAGGTTATTTCGGATTTATTTTAGCTCATAATCTAACTGTTGAGTGTTTCACGAATTAAAGACAACACAAGTGTCATAGGCATAGGCGTTAGGAAAGAGAAATAAAAACCAAGTAAATAAATAAGTAAAATAAACATACACAATTCAGTATAGATTATTTCAGCTCCATTCCTGGTGTATGTAGCTAGGCTTATATAGCCTTCCAAGTTGTTCTATAACTGAACATTCAAGCAGCAATGTTTGAGAGTAATACTTGTTTGAAAGCCAGAGTAATTCCACACACATTTCTCTCTCACATGGCCTAATTCCTTGTTCCATTTTGCAACACACACACACACACACACACACACACACACAAGGAAAAAGAGAGTGAAAATACATTGGCGGCCAATGACAGTGGCACAAACAGACAAGTCTATGTTTTATTTAGGCCTAATGTAAAGGCACACTGTCAGATGTGCATAGGCTACTATAGAGTGGGGAACCATGACATTTTCATATGCAAATAGCATTTATTTCCATAGTTACAATGTCCTAATGCGCAATAAATTACATTATATTCTTTGAGAGCAAAATGATGTCTAGGTTTTCTAAATATGACTTTAAATGGACCTTGGATACATCTAAAGGCTATTTACAAAGTCTCAGATGACAACAACAGCATAAACAATGGAGTAATATTCATTCATGTTTTTTGCTATAATAACTTAATTCATATTTGTAAATACCTCATGTTGATGTATACAATGTTGCCAATAGTCAATCGTTATTTATAACAACCACGCATTGTACTGTTACAAAGTTTCCAAGCAGTTTCCTTCACAACACTTTCGTTTTAAAAGGCCATGTGGAACCAAAATGGCGCCGTGCACATTGGCAACACTCTCTGAGCAAATCATATCCATCCGTTCTGACTTGTCACGCGCCGTGCGTGCTGACGCACTTCATCTTGCTCGCGATGTGTGTAGCCTTCTTTAAGTGGAAAAAATACGGTGTCAAAACGGAATGTAAACACGACTAAAACATGATCTTTCGACAAAGTGGGACCTAAAGCGCTGTCACACTGGGTAGATGAGGATATTCTGCAAAGGTTTCGGCGCATCTTTGTTGTCTTCGTATGTCCACTTTCTCCGTAAATGGTCTCCGGCGAGCTGTGCCTGGCAGCGGACAACGACTTCTTGGCGAATAATATGAAGGAGATGATTGGAGGTTGCTGCGTGTGCTCAGACGAGAGAGGCTGGGCAGAAAACCCTCTAGTATACTGTGACGGTCACGGCTGCAATGTTGCAGTCCATCAAGGTAAACACCAGATAAAATCCAAAACATTAAACATGGAATTTGCTTGACGAACATCCGATAACTAGCTCAGGCTAGGTAGCGCGGTTGATGGTCTGCCAGGAAGCTAGCTAGTAACGTTAGCTAGCTAAGCTAACTCATTTTGCTGACTACAATAGCTAATAGGCAAGGTTATAGCTAGATACTGTAACGTTAGCTAGTTATATCCAATCGACTGTTTGCGCGTTTGTCCTGACCTACCTAGCCAGTTAGCCTAACTATCTAGTAGGTATGAAGTTGGCTAAGGTAACTAGCTAACTAACGTTAACTAGCTAGATGGATAGTATTTTTATAGCTAGCAGCTTGTAACCGGCTAATGTGATGCTCCATTAACCGTTACGGATATGTACTGTTTGATACATGTTTGGTCAAATCGAGAACGAAGATTGGTCGAAAATTCTGCTACGCCAAACCGTAACGTTACCTACCCTGTAAGGCTAATGGGCCATCACATGAACGTTAGCCCGTTACAATCTGCCAGGAAAGATTTTTGTAGTTGTCAACATTGGCTGTGTAGCCTGGCTATACAATTCGTTGAAATGGCATTGCATAGCTCAAACTAGCTAGCTAACGTTAACGTGTTACTTAATTTGTCTTACCACACTAGCTAACGTTTTTATCCGTTATGATATCCTGCAAGCAAATCACATTATTTTCCCGGTGAAGTAGTTAGCTAGCTATATAGTATGTTGTCAAAATATTTTTAGCTAGCTACTGAATTGACAGACTGAACCTGTGTACCAAGTTTGTCTGCAACACACTGACCCAAACAACAATGTCAACGTCACTCAGATTCTGTTGACAAAGGCAAAATCAGAACTAGGTATCCAGTAGACACAGTCAATATTTGTGATTTTGGCTTTGTGAGACAGAACAACTGCCTAGTAATTGTATTTTTATTGTTGATCGTTGTCATGTGATTGAATATACACTGCTCAAAAAAATAAAGGGAACACTTAAACAACACAATGTAACTCCAAGTCAATCACACTTCTGTGAAATCAAACAGTCCACTTAGGAAGCAACACTGATTGACAATCCATTTCACATGCTGTTGTGCAAATGGAATAGACAACAGATGGAAATTTTAGGCAATGCTTCCTGGCTGATGTTTTGGTCACTTTTGAATGCTGGCGGTGCTTTCACTCTAGTGGTAGCATGAGACGGAGTCTACAACCCACACAAGTGGCTCAGGTAGTGCATCTCATCCAGGATGGCACATCAATGCGAGCTGTGGCAAGAAGGTTTGCTGTGTCTGTCAGCGTAGTGTCCAGAGCATGGAGGCGCTACCAGGAGACCAGTACATCAGGAGATGTGGAGGAGGCCGTAGGAGGGCAACAACCCAGCAGCAGGACCGCTACCTCCGCCTTTGTGCAAGGAGGAGCACTTCCAGAGCCCTGCAAAATGACCTCCAGCAGGCCACAAATGTGCATGTGTCTGCTCAAACGGTCAGAAACAGACTCCATGAGGGTGGTATGAGGGCCCGATGTCCACAGGTGGGGGTTGTGCTTACAGCCCAACACCGTGCAGGATGTTTGGCATTTGCCAGAGAACACCAAGATTGGCAAATTCGCCACTGGCGTCCTGTGCTCTTCACAGATGAAAGCAGGTTCACACTGAGCACGTGACAGTCTGGAGACGCCGTGGAGAACGTTCTGCTGACTGCAACATCCTCCAGCATGACCGGTTTGGCGGTGGGTCAGTCATGGTGTGGGGTGGCATTTCTTTGGGGGGCCGCACAGCCCTCCGTGTGCTCGCCAGAGGTAGCCTGACTGCCATTAGGTACCGAGATGAGATCCTCAGACCCCTTGTGAGACCATATGCTGGTGCGGTTGGCCCTGGGTTCCTCCTAATGCAAGACAATGCTAGACCTCATGTGGCTGGAGTGTGTCAGCAGTTCCTGCAAGAGGAAGGCATTGATGCTATGGACTGGCCCATTCCCCAGACCTGAATCCAATTGAGCACATCTCGGACATCATGTCTCGCTCCATCCACCAACACCACGTTGCACCACAGACTGTCCAGGAGTTGGCAGATGCTTTAGTCCAGGTCTGGGAGGAGATCCCTCAGGAGACCATCCGCCACCTCATCAGGAGCATGCCCAGGTTTTGTAGGGAGGTCATACAGGCACGTGGAGGCCACACACACACTACTGAGCCTCATTTAGACTTGTTTTAAGGACATTACATCAAAGTTGGATCAGCCTGTAGTGTGGTTTTCCACTTTAATTTTGAGTGTGACTCCAAATAAAGACGTCCATGGGTTGATACATTGATCATTTTTGTGTGATTTTGTTGTCAGCACATTCAACTATGTAAAGAAAAAAGTATTTAATAAGAATATTTCATTCATTCAGATCTAGGATGTGTTATTTTAGTGTTCCCTTAATTTCTTTGAGCAGTGTATGTCTTCATACATGTATTTAGATCTGATTGGGATCCCCATTAGCTAGCAACAGCTAGTCAGTCTTCCTGGGGTCCAACACATAACGAAAAGGACACTACAGACAAAATTACATTTATTTTTCCTTTATTTAACTAGGCAAGTCAGTTAACAAGTTCTTATTTTCAATGACGGTCTAGGAACAATGGTTTAAAAGCCTTGTTCAAATGCAGTACGACAGATTTTTACCTTGTCAGCTCGGGGATTAGATTTTTCAACCTTTCGGTTACTAGTCCAACGCTCTAACCACTAGGCTACCCTGCCGCCCCAAAACACACGTAAACTAAACACACCTATTTGTACATGTTATTAAACACAGCCTATATGGTTTACGTGTGAATGAATCAATAGCTAATCAACACACTGACGCCGTTGTAACAATGACTGACCCCTCTGTCCTCAACAATAGACAGCATAACAATACCCTTTTTATCGTCAGTGGATTATCTCTGTTCATTAAAGTGGATTACGTGAGTAAGTCAGATGTGAGATAATCTGAGAGGACAGCAGAGGTATCTGGAGTGCAGCATGTTCAGACTCGCACACTCAGTAGTGACCATGATTTAGTGCATATAGGGGAAATACTCCCATGAGCTTGGTGTATAGGCTACACCTGGGTTATGTTCAGTAGGGCACCGGGCTGGTACATTGGCAGT
This sequence comes from Oncorhynchus kisutch, assembly GCF_002021735.2. Taxonomy (NCBI): domain Eukaryota; kingdom Metazoa; phylum Chordata; class Actinopteri; order Salmoniformes; family Salmonidae; genus Oncorhynchus; species Oncorhynchus kisutch. Next base: position 76,104,610 of record NC_034184.2, read on the forward strand.
TTGTGGCAAAATGTTTAGAAACAGAAAGCAAAGTTTTTTTTTCATTTATCAGACACGTTCATCTAGTACCATGCCATTAAAAAATATATGTGTATGTGTTTCCTGCCTATAACATGTCTTTATTACAAACGTCCATGTTATGTCAAGTGATTTACCGTTGTTGCACGGCCTACCAGGACACAATTCATCAATGTCCACCTCTGGAGGTGTCAGCCAGATCTGGCACCATTTACACTATTCCCTGTTTTGATCTTGAAATAGGTAATCCAGATAACCCATGAAGATATGTAAAATAACGATCACCCATTGAGTTATAAAAGAAGTGCGAATATATTTTTTTATTTAATTGTATAAACCATGTCTTGGGCTGTGAGTTTTTGGTTCTATAACAAACTAACCTTGTTTAGTCATGTTACCTGGCTGGCTTGCTAGCTAACAACATGGTACCATGGCTATGCAATGGGAGAACTGAAATGGGATAGATGCTCCAAAGTTTGGATGCATATGCCTAATCAATGTAATTCTAAGCTAAACCTGAATAAAAAATGAATGCCCTTTTCTGGCGATCCTTACATTTTTGTTTGGTGCCTAACTTCTGGGAGCGCTGTGTGAGTGGTGTGTGGGAGAGGGAATAAGTTAGTGAGTAAGAGTGTGAGGAAGGGAGAGTCTGTAGGCTATCTGAAGAGTAGGTTAAAAATGGTTTCATATAGGCCCTTACTGCCACAATGAACATGCAGATCATTATGCGTTAAATATTCCTCCTGCCCAATCACAGGTAGGCCTTTTGATATGAGCAAGTCAGATCTTTTCTGCAGTAGCCTTTTCTATTATACAGTAGAAAGTGTGATGTTAAATTCAATGTGTTGTATTGAGTAGAGATGACTATCAGGGACTTTATTTTTTATTTTTGCAGAAAGTATTCACCCCACCCCTTGACTTTTACCATATTTTGTTATGTTACAGCCTGAATTTAACATGGATTAAATAGATTGTGTCACTGGCCTACACCCAATACTCCATAATGTCAAAGAGGAAATATGGATTTCAAAATGTTTACATATTCATTAAAAATGAGAAGCTGAAATGTCTTGAGTCAATAAGTATTCAACCCCTTTGTTATGGTAAGCCTAAATACGTTCTACATATATATATTTTTTTTAATACCCCTTTTTCATGATATCTAATTGGTAGGTAGTCTTGTCCCATCTCTGCAACTACCATACGGACGGGAGAGGCGACGGTCGAGAGCCATGCGTCCTCAAACACAACCCCGCCAGGCTACGCTGCTTCTTTACACTTCTCGCTTAACCCAGAAGCCAGCCGCACTAATGTGTCGGAGGAAACACTGTATACTTGATGACCCTGTCAGCGTGCATTGCGCCTGGCCTGCCACAGGAGTCGCTAGAGTGCGACGGGACAAGGACAACCCGGCCGGCGAAACCCTCCCCTAACCCGGATAACGCTGGGCCAATTGTGCGCCTCCTCATGGGTCTCTCGTCGCGGCTGGCTGCGATACAGCACTGCGATGCAGTGCCTTAGACCGCTGCGCCACTCGGGAGGCCCTAACATAATTTTTCTTAATGATTACCTCATCTCTGTATCCCACAAATACCCCGCGTGACCAGGGTTCTGTGTTCGATTCCCACGTTGAACCAGTATGAACAAGTATGAAAATGTAAGTCGCTCTGCATAAGAGCCTGTGCTTAACGACTAAAATGTAAATGTAAAATGCAAACACAATGATCTGTAAGGTCCCTCAGTCCAGCAGTGAATTCAAACACAGATTCAACCAAAGGCCAGGGAGGTTTTCCAATGTCTTGCAAAGAAGGGCACCTGTTGGTAGATGGGTAAAAAATGAAAGAAAAAAAAAGTAGAAAATATATATTTTTTTATATCTATGTAGATATATATTTAAAAAATCTCAGACATTGAATGTCCCTTTGAGCATGGTGAAGTTATTAATTACACTTTGGATGATGTATCAATACACCCAGTCACCACAAAGATGAGTTAGGCATATTTCCTAACTCAGTTGCAAGCATGGTGGTGGCTGCATCATGTTATGGGTATGCTTGTCATTGGCAAGGACTGGGGAGTTTTTTTAGGATAAAAAAAAAAACAGAATCTAGAGCTAAGCACAGGCAAAATCCTAGAGGAAATCCTGGTTTAGTCTGCTTTCCAACAGACACTGAGAGAGTTTCTTTCAGCAGGACAATTACCTTTCACCTTTCAGCAGGACAATTACCTTTCAGCAGGACAATAACCTAAAACATAAGGCCAGATAATATACTCTGGAGTTGCTTACCAAGACAACATTGAATGTTCAGAGTGGCCTAGTTACAGTTTTGACTTAAATTGGCTTGAATATCTATGGCAAGACTTAAATGGCTGTCTAGCAATGATCAACAATCAACTTGACAGAGCTTAAGGACATTTCGGGAAGAATAATGTACGAATAGTATACAATCCAGGTTGGCCAGATCTGCAAAGTTAATTGTTGCCAAAGGTGATTCAAACATGTATTGACTCGGGTGTGAATACTTATGTAAATGAGATATTTATGTATTTCATTTTCAATAAATTAGCAAAATGTTCTAATATGTTTTAACTTTTTAATTATGGGGTATTGTGTGTAGATGGGTGAGAAATAACATCAATTGAATCCATTTTTTATTCAGGCTGTAACACAGCAAGGTGGAATAATTCAAGGGGTTTGAATACTTTCTGAGGGCACTGTATAGAAGTTAGACTAAACCCAGTGGTATCGTGGTGTTACTCTGTTATCGTGGTGATACTCTGTTATCGTGGTGTTACTCTGTATCGTGGTGTTACTCTGTATCGTGGTGTTACTCTGTTATCATGGTGTTACTCTGTTATCGTGGTGTTACTCTGTTATCGTGGTGTTACTCTGTTATCGTGGTGTTACTCTGTATCGTGGTGATACTCTGTATCGTGGTGTTACTCTGTTATCGCGGTGATACTCTGTTATCGCGGTGATACTCTGTTATCGCGGTGATACTCTGTTATCGCGGTGATACTCTGTTATCGCGGTGATACTCTGTTATCGCGGTGATACTCTGTTATCGCGGTGATACTCTGTTATCGCGGTGATACTCTGTTATCGCGGTGATACTCTGTTATCGCGGTGATACTCTGTATCGTGGTGATACTCGGTATCGTGGTGATACTCTGTATCGTAGTGTTACTCGGTATCGTGGTGATACTTGGCCTGGTGTCATGCCGTTAGCAGAATGTTGGTTATGTACTCTGAAAATAGGCACTTTTTCCTGCAGTTTATACTGTTGTTTTGTGTTTTTCCGTGCACATATTGTTTGGACCCTCACCAGTTTGCATCCCTGCCTTTTAATAACCCAGTGTTGTCCTCTCTGCAGAGTGATGCTATGGCATCGTGGTATTAACCCAGTGTTATCCTCTCTGCAGCATGCTGCTATGGCATCGTGGTGTGTGGTATTAACCCAGTGTTGTCCTCTCTGCACGTGCTGCAATGGCATCGTGGTGTGTGGTATTAACCCAGTGTTGTCCTCTCTGCAGCGTGCTGCTATGGCATCGTGGTGTGTGGTATTAACCCAGTGTTGTCCTCTCTGCAGCGTGCTGCTATGGCATCGTGGTATTAACCCAGTGTTATCCTCTCTGCAGCATGCTGCTATGGCATCGTGGTGTGTGGTATTAACCCAGTGTTGTCCTCTCTGCAGCGTGCTGCTATGGCATCGTGGTGCGTGGTATTAACCCAGTGTTGTCCTCTCTGCAGCATGCTGCTATGGCATCGTGGTGTGTGGTATTAACCCAGTGTTGTCCTCTCTGCAGCGTGCTGCTATGGCATCGTGGTATTAACCCAGTGTTGTCCTCTCTGCAGTGTGCTGCTATGGCATCGTGGTATTAACCCAGTGTTGTCCTCTCTGCAGTGTGCTGCTATGGCATCGTGGTATTAACCCAGTGTTGTCCTCTCTGCAGTGTGCTGCTATGGCATCGTGGTATTAACCCAGTGTTGTCCTCTCTGCAGTGTGCTGCTATGGCATTGTGGTATTAACCCAGTGTTGTCCTCTCTGCAGCGTGCTGCTATAGCATCGTGGTATTAACCCAGTGTTGTCCTCTCTGCAGCGTGCTGCTATGGCATCGTGGTGTGTGGTATTAACCCAGTGTTGTCCTCTCTGCACGTGCTGCAATGGCATCGTGGTGTGTGGTATTAACCCAGTGTTGTCCTCTCTGCAGCGTGCTGCTATGGCATCGTGGTGTGTGGTATTAACCCAGTGTTGTCCTCTCTGCAGCGTGCTGCTATTGCATCGTGGTGTGTGGTATTAACCCAGTGTTGTCCTCTCTGCAGCGTGCTGCTATGGCATCGTGGTGCGTGGTATTAACCCAGTGTTGTCCTCTCTGCAGCGTGCTGCTATGGCATCGTGGTGTGTGGTATTAACCCAGTGTTGTCCTCTCTGCAGCGTGCTGCTATGGCATCGTGGTGTGTGGTATTAACCCAGTGTTGTCCTCTCTGCAGCGTGCTATGGCATCGTGCAGGTGCCCACTGGACCCTGGTTCTGCAGGAAGTGTGAATCTCAGGAGAGAGCAGCCAGAGTGGTGAGTCTGACCAATAGAGTCTCAACACCGTATTCTCAGCAATATGTTTTATACTACAGTTTCCGCTAATATTTAGCCGGTACTTTATAGGACATTGTGTTATTACTACCTGCTACTTACTTCAAAGAATTCAACACAATTGGCAACTACCTGGTAGCAAACAGTACCGTATAGTGCTTATATTAAAGGATCCAAAACAAGTAGTAAATTGGATATTACAGTGTAATACATTGTGGCAAGATCTGACAGAGCCAGCCAGCCATGGCAGCATCAGACATGCTTAAGAAGCCCACAGTATATTTCTCATAGGGAAAACAACAGCATCCCTGCCTGTACTTTCCTCAGCCTGGCTGTAGAAACAGTTAAACAGTGCGGTCATACTCGCTTGTGATATTGTGTGGACAAAAATTGTCGGGAAGAGGATTTTCTTCTGTTTTCTTCTGAGGGATGGTAGGCATCCTATGGGAGTAGCTGGTGTGAAATGGGCAGGACTGGAGGGATACACACACAACACACTCGCTCTATCACGCATGGGAAAGGGAAACCGTCTTGGGCCGCAGATAGTGGGTTTGTGTTTTAGGAGAGGTTGGGGTGAACTAGGCTCTCCCTTCCTCATAGTAGTAACCACACAGTATGACAGAGCTGGATGTGGGAGCTATGGCATCGAAGCCCACTTGCACCTATTTGATAGTGTTGGATCAGTGATTACTGAAAATACTGTGTGTGTAAGAGTGTGTATGAGAGAAAGGGGAGTAGGGTACATGCTTGTGTGTATCTATAGTATGTAGAGCCTTCAGAAGGTATTCACGCCCCTTGACTTTTTTCAGATTTTGTTGTGTTAGTCTGCATTTAAAATAGATTAAATTGAGATTTTGTTGTCACTGGCCTACACACACGATACCCCATATGTCAAAGTGGAATTATGTATATTTTTAAATTTGTACAAATTAATAAAAAAATTAAAAGGTGAAATGTCTTGAGTCAATAAGTATTAAAAAGTCCTTAATTAAAAAGTCTCATAATAAGTTGCATGGACTCACTCTGTGTGCAATAAGTGTTTAGCATGATTTTTGAATGACTGCCTCATCTCTGTACCCCACAGAGAGGCCAATGGGGACTTGAATGGCTTTAATGGCTGTGATATGAGAACTGAGGATGGATCAACAACATTGTAGTTACTCCACAATACTAACCTAACTGACAGAGTGAAAAGAAGGAAGCCTGTACAGAATACACATATTCCAAAATACTGTTTGCATCCATGCAGTAATTGGATCTATTAAGAACGACATTAGCCGATGCCAATGGCGACAGTTCGTCTGACTGGTGTCCGACACATAACGAAAAACACATTACAGTTTCGATACTTCACACTTTACATACTACATGTTTTTTGTGTGTGTGTGAGCGTGTGTGTGTGTGTGTGTGTGAGCGTGTGTGTGTGTGTGTGTGTGTGTGTGAGCGTGTGTGTGAGCGTGTGTGAGCGTGTGTGTGAGCGTGTGTGTGTGTGTGAGCGTGTGTGTGTGCGAACGCATATCTGCATCGATCAGTTACACATACCTGACGACACATACTCACAACGAAGTAGGTCACATGGGGGAGAGGCGTTGTGCCGTAAGGTGTTGGGGCTCCCGAGTGGCACAGCAGTCAAAGGCACTGCATCTCAGTGCTAGAGGCGTCACTACAGACCCTGGTTCGATTCCAGGCTGTATCACAACCGGCCATGATTGGGAGTCCCAAAGGGCGACACATAATTGACCCGGCGTCATTAGCGTTTGTTCGGGGTAGGCCGTCATTGTCAATAAGAATTTGTTCTTAACTGACTTACCTAGTTAAATAAAGGTTTAATAAAAAATAACATGTTTGAAACCATGTTTACTTGAGCTATATAAGATGTTTACTTGCACTATATAAGATGTTTACTTGCACTATATAAGATGTTTACTTGCACTATATAAGATGTTTACTTGCACTATATAAGATGGAAGGGAGTTCCATGTACTCATGTCTCTGTATAATGATGTATGTTTACTTGAATTTGTTCTGGACCTGGGCACTGTGAAAACACCCCTGGTGGCATGTCTGTGTGTCTTTACAACCATTGAATATATCTTTTGACCCTGACAGTTTACAGTCTAATCTAACACTAAGTCATTTAGTCTCCTCAACTTGTTCAACAGCCACACCATTCATTACCAGATTCAGCTGAGGTCTAGAACTTAGGGAATGATTAGTACCCAATACAATGCTCTTAGATTTAGAGATGTTCAGGAGCAGTTTGTTACTGGCCACCCATTCCAAAACAGACTACAACTCTTTAAGGGTTTCAGTGACTTCATTAGCAGTGGTTGCTGATGCGTATATGTTTGAATCCTCAGCATACATGGACACACATGCTTTGTTTAATGCTAGTGGCAGGTCATTGGTAAAAAAAAAAAAAAAAAAAAATCCTGAGTGGCAGAGTTACAGTTTTGACTTAAATCTACACAGAACAAAAATATAAACGCAACATGCAACAATTTCAAAGATTTTACTGAGTTACAGTTCATATAAGGAAATCAGTCAAATGAAATAAATTCATTAGGCCCTAATCTATGGATATCACATGACTGGGAATACAGATATGCATCTGTTGGTCACAGATACTGACCAGCATTTGTCTCATGCAGCGCGACACATCTCCTTCACATAGAGTTGATCAGGCTGTTGATTGTGGCCTGTGGAATGTCCCACTCCTCATCAATGGCTGTGCAAAGTTGCTGGATATTGGCAGAAACTGGAACACACTGTTGTACGTGTCGATCCAGAGCATCCCAAACATGCTCAATAGGTGACATGTCTGGTGAGTAGGCAGGTCATGGACATTTTCAGTTTACAGGAATTGTGTACAGATTCTTGCGACATGGGGCTGTGCATTTTCATGCTGAAACACGAGGCCCTCAGGATCACAATGGCCCTCAGGATCTTGTCACGGTTTGTCTCTGCATTCAAATTGACATCAATGAAATGCAGTTGTGTTCGTTATCCGTAGCTTATGCCTGCCCGTACCATAACCCCACAGCCACCATGGGGCACTCATCAGCAAATCGCTCTCCCACACGACGCCATACACGCTATCTGCCCAGTACAGTTGAAACCGGGATTCATCCGTGAAGTGCACACTTCTCCAGCATGCCAGTGGCCATCGAAGGTAAGCATTTGCCCACTGAAGTCAGTTAAGACTACGAACTGCAGTCCAGTCAAGACCCCGGTGAGGACAGCACGCACCCAGATGAGATTCCTTGAGACGGTTTCTGACAGGTTGTACAGGAATTCTTTGGTTGTGTAAACCCACAATTTTGTCAGCTGTCTGGGTAGCTGGTCTCACGATACCGCAGGTGAAGAAGCTGGATGTGGAGGTCCTGGGCTGACGTGATTACACATGGTCTGCAGTTGTGAGGCCGGTTGGATGTACTGCAAAATTCTGTAAAACGATGTTGGAGGCTGCTTATGGTAGAGAAATTAACATTTAAATTCTCTGGCAACAGCTCTGGTGGACATTCCTGCAGTCAGCATGTCAATTGCACTCTTCCTCAAAACTTTAAACACCTGTGGCATTGGGTTGTGTGACAAAACTGCACATTATAGAGTGGCCTTTTATTGTCCCTGGCGCAATGTGCACCTATGCAATGATCATGCTGTTTAATCAGCTTGTTGGTATGCCACACCTGTTAGGTGGATGGATTATGTTGGTAAAGGAGAAATCCTCACTAACAGGGATGTAAACAACATTTGAGAAGCTTTTTGTGCATATGGTAAAATTCTGCAGCCTTTTATTTTAGCTCATGAAACGTGTACTTGAAAATCTATGGCAAGACCTGAAAATAGTTGTCTAGCAATGATCAACAGCCAATTTGACAGAGCTTGAAGAATTTTGAAAATAATAATGGGCAAATGTTGTACATTTGTTGTGGAAAGGTCTTCGAGACTTACCCTGAAAGACTCACAGCTATAATTGCTACCAAAGGTGGTGATAACATGTACTGACTTCAATTTTTTTTCTAAAAACATGTTTTCGCTTTGTCATTATGGGGTATTGTGTGTAGATGGGTGAGAATCTGTTTTATTCATTCCAATTAGAATTCAGCCTATAACACAACCAAATGTGGTATTTGTCAAGGGGTATGAATACTTTCTGAAGGAAGGCACTGTATATCTTTTTGCATGTAATTGTATGGTAAAGAGTTTTGCTAAAGGTCCATGTCCCCCTCCTGTCTCCTTTCTCTGCAGAGGTGTGAGCTGTGCCCCCACAAAGATGGTGCCCTCAAGAGGACAGATAACGGAGGTAAGAGTCATCTATCTAGGATAGGTGTGTTGTGTGTAACTGATTTTGGCTGGAGCAAAAACCTGTCCTTGTCATTCACGAGAGTACTCCCATCGAGTATTGGCACACGCACACAGGGCTGTTGGCATCCCACAAGGTTCTGTGGTTAGCCCATGCTGATGTTTTTCTCATTAATGGGATGTGTTTGGCCTGCTTAATTAAGGTGCCGATTTATATGTATTGCGATTCTATGTGTTGCGATTTGATACTGTGATTTTATTGCGTTTCGATGTTCCAAACATATTGCTCGCCATATGTCAACTGCAGAGGGACGAGAGAGCCATGAGAAAATTTGTTTTGATCAGTCATGGAAATAAATATTCAGTCATGGAAAACAAATAGGCTCCTTATTTAAAAAGAAAATGGACAACAACCTATAAAGAATACATACTGGAGTTTTGGTGTAGGTACAGCCAAATAGCATTATATTAGTATATATTTTGTGATCTGTTAGAATCATAGAAATGGAATGAGTAGGCTATTCTAATTCTATTGTTGGTGTTTGGCATGACAATGAATGAAAAAGCCAGTATAGTTGTGACAGGGTAGAAGCCAATGTGTTTGTCAGTGTTTCCCAGGGGAACCTAATTACCCATGTGGTGAGAGTAGGCAACAACACCTCCACCACTCTCACCCTCAACACGGGAGAACCTCAAGGGTGAGTGCTTAGTCTCCTCCTGTACTCACTGTTCATCCACAACTGCGTGGCCAAGCACGACTCCAACACCACCATCAAGTTTGCTGACGACACAACGGTGGTAGGCCTAATCACAGACGGTGATGAGACAGCCTCCACGGAGGAGGTCAGAGACTTGGCAGTATAGTGCCATGACAACATCCTTCAACGTTAGTAAGACCACGGAGCTGATAGTGGACTACAGCAGAAAGAGGGGAGAGCACGCCCCCATCCACATCGTTGGGACAGTAGTGGAGTGGGTCCAGAGCTTCAAGTTCCTTGGTGTCCACATCACTAAGGACTTAACATGGTCCACACACACCAGCATAGTCGTGAAGAGGACACGACAGTGCCTCTTCCCCCTCAGGAAGCTGAAAAGATTTGGCATGGGCTCTTCAATCCTCCAGAAGTTCTACAGCTGCACCATCGAGAGCATCTTGACTGGATTTACCACCGCTTGGTATGGCAAATGTACCACCCTGGACCGCAAAGCGCAACAGAGGGTGGTGCGGACAGCCCAGTACATCACTAGGGCTGAGCTCCCTGCCATCCAGGACCTCTATATAAGGCGTGTCAGAGGAAGGACAGAAGAATTGGCAAAGACTTCAGCCACCCAAACCATAGTCTGTTCACTGCTACCGTCCGGCAAATGGTACCGGAGCATTGGCTCTCTCCGAGATCACGTCTAGCCCCAAGCCATAAGACTGCTAAATAAGGAATTTAATGGTTACACGGACTATCTGCGCTGACCCTATCTTGCACTGACTCAATGCACACTCACAAGACTAGATAAACACACTACACTGACACCCACACACATAGTGCCTTGCGAAAGTATTCGGCCCCCTTGAACTTTGCGACCTTTTGCCACATTTCAGGCTTCAAACATAAAGATATAAACTGTATTTTTTTGTGAAGAATCAACAACAAGTGGGACACAATCATGAAGTGGAAACACATTTATTGGATATTTCAAACTTTTTTAACAAATCAAAAACTGAAAAATTGGGCGTGCAAAATTATTCAGCCCCCTTAAGTTAATACTTTGTAGCGCCACCTTTTGCTGCGATTACAGCTGTAAGTCGCTTGGGGTATGTCTCTATCAGTTTTGCACATCGAGAGACTGAATTTTTTCCCCATTCCTCCTTGCAAAACAGCTCGAGCTCAGTGAGGTTGGATGGAGAGCATTTGTGAACAGCAGTTTTCAGTTCTTTCCACAGATTCTCGATTGGATTCAGGTCTGGACTTTGACTTGGCCATTCTAACACCTGGATATGTTTATTTTTGAACCATTCCATTGTAGATTTTGCTTTATGTTTTGGATCATTGTCTTGTTGGAAGACAAATCTCTGTCCCAGTCTCAGGTCTTTTGCAGACTCCATCAGGTTTTCTTCCAGAATGGTCCTGTATTTGGCTCCATCCATCTTCCCATCAAATTTTAACCATCTTCCCAGTCCCTGCTGAAGAAAAGCAGGCCCAAACCATGATGCTGCCACCACCATGTTTGACAGTGGGGATGGTGTGTTCAGGGTGATGAGCTGTGTTGCTTTTACGCCAAACATAACGTTTTGCATTGTTGCCAAAAAGTTCAATTTTGGTTTCATCTGACCAGAGCACCTTCTTCCACATGTTTGGTGTGTCTCCCAGGTGGCTTGTGGCAAACTTTAAACGACACTTTTTGTGGATATCTTTAAGAAATGGCTTTCTTCTTGCCACTCTTCCATAAAGGCCAGATTTGTGCAATATGCGACTGATTGTTGTCCTATGGACAGAGTCTCCCACCTCAGCTGTAGATCTCTGCAGTTCATCCAGAGTGATCATGGGCCTCTTGGCTGCATCTCTGATCAGTCTTCTCCTTGTATGAGCTGAAAGTTTAGAGGGACGGCCAGGTCTTGGTAGATTTGCAGTGGTCTGATACTCCTTCCATTTCAATATTATCGCTTGCACAGTGCTCCTTGGGATGTTTAAAGCTTGGGAAATCTTTTTGTATCCAAATCCGGCTTTAAACTTCTTCACAACAGTATCTCGGACCTGCCTGGTGTGTTCCTTGTTCTTCATGATGCTCCCTGAGACTATCACAGTGCAGGTGCATTTATACGGAGACTTGATTACACACAGGTGGATTGTATTTATCATCATTAGTCATTTAGGTCAACATTGGATCATTCAGAGATCCTCACTGAACTTCTGGAGAGAGTTTGCTGTACTGAAAGTAAAGGGGCTGAATAACACGCCCAATTTTTCAGTTTTTGATTTGTTAAAAAAGTTTGAAATATCCAATAAATGTCGTTCCACTTCATGATTGTGTCCCACTTGTTGTTGATTCTTCACAAAAAAATACAGTTTTATATCTTTGTTTGAAGCCTGAAATGTGGCAAAAGGTCGCAAAGTTCAAGGGGGGCGAATACTTTCGCAAGGCACTGTACACTACACTACATACGCACACACACGTACGCCTACCAACAACAAGCATACGACACAAGACACACACCTACACTTTAACACGCAAATACTTCTGCTACTCTCTTCTTTGTTTCTCTAATCTATCCTGATGCTTAGCTACTTTACCCTGCCTTCTTGTACATATCTACCTAAAATACTTTATATAGCTACAGTTGAAGTAGGAAGTTTGCATACACCTTAGCCAAATACATTTCAACTCAGTTTTTCACAATTCCTGACATTTAATCCTAGTAAAAATTCCATGTCTTAGGTCAGTTAGGATCACCACTTTATTTTAAGAATGTGAAATAGTAGAGAAATTATTTCAGCTTTTATTTCTTTAATCACATTCCTAGTGGGTCAGAAGTTTACATACACTCAATTAGTATTTGGTAGCATTGCCTTTAAATGGTTTAACTTGGGTCAAATGTTTAGGGTAGCCTTCCACAAGCTTCCCACAATAAGTTGGGTGAGTTTTGGCCCATTCCTCCTGACAGAGCAGGTGTAACTGATTCAGGTTTGTAGGCCTCCTTGCTCGCACACGCTTTTTCAGTTCTGCCCACACATTTTCTATAGGATTGAGGTCAGGGCTTTGTGATGTCCACTTCAATACCTTGACTTTATTGTCCTTAAGCCATTTTGCCACAACTTTGGAAGTATGCTTGGGGTCATTGTCCATTTGGAAGACCCATTTGCGATCAAGCTTTAACTTCCTGACTGATGTCTTGAGATGTTGCTTCATTATATCCACATAATTTTCCTACCTCATGATGCCATCTATTTTGTGAAGCACCAGTCCCTCCTGCAGCAAAGCACCCCCACAACATGATGCTGCCACCCCCGTGCTTCACGGTTGAGATGGTGTTCTTCGCCTTGCAAGCGTCCCCTTTTTCCTCCAAACATAACGATGGTCATAATAGCCAAACAGTTCTATTTTTGTTTCATCAGCCCAGAGGACACTTCTCCAAAAGGTACGATCTTTGTCCCCATGTGCAGTTGCAAACCATAGTCTGGCTTTTTTTATGGTAGTTTTGGAGCAGTGGCTTCTTCCTTGCCGAGTGGCCTTTTCAGGTTATTTCGATATAGGACTTGTTTTACTGTGGATATAGATACTTTTGTACCTGTTTCCTCCAGCATCTTCACAAGGTCCTTTGCTGTTGTTCTGGGACTGATTTGCACTTTTCGCACCAAAGTACGTTCATCTCTAGGAGACAGAATGCGTCTCCTTCCTGAGCGGTATGTCGGCTGCGTGGTCTCATGGTGTTTATACTTGCGTACTATTGTTTGTACAGATGAACAAGGTACCTTCAGGCGTTTTGAATTGCTCCCAAGGATGAACCAGACTTGTGGAGGTCTACATTTTTTTTTCTGTGGTCTTGGCTGATTTCTTTTGATTTTCCCATGATGTCAAGTAAAGAGGCACTGAGTTTGAAGGTAGGCCTTGAAATACATCCACAGGTACATCTCCAATTGACTCAAATTATGTCAATTAGCCTATCAGAAGCTTCTAAAGCCATTTGCTGGAATTTTCCAAGCTGTTTAAAGGCACAGTCAATTTATGACCGAATGGAATTGTGATACAGTGAATTATAAGTGAAATAATCTGTTGGTAAACAATGTTGGAAAATAGATGTTATATTCAGATAAAGATTTTAGAATATTCTTCACCTATTTCTCTCTGATTCAGGACATGTCTTGGCACAAGTAACATGTTGGCACCACCACTGGCAGCAGGATAGCCCTAGCTCCATAGTCTTTGCTATCTCAATGTACTTAGCTAGCTGGTTAGCAATTATCATTAGCGGCTAATGCTTTTTTTAGGCACATGTGAAGCTTGATAACTAACCAACGGTTTGTGTAGATAAAGATACACAAACTAATAGTATAATACAGAACATAGGCGGATTGATGTGAAGAAGCCAAGTTGGAATAAGCAACATCCTTGTTTCTTGACTGCATGGGCTAGAGCTAACAGAATGCATTGCAGACTCAGGTTGAGTGAGTGAATGTAACAGCCAGCTGTGCCTGATTGAGTGACGGGGCGGGGCATGGTGTGTGTCGAAAGCAAGTAGCCGCATTCGAGAGCGAGGGAGACTGGAGAGAGATGAGAGTAAACTATAGGGCTTCAAAAAATTGCAGCATTTTGCGACATGGATATTGCACATGCCAACCTCGAAATTTCAATTAAATTTAGATGGATTGTGCAGCCCTACGTGTGTGTGTGTGTGTGTGTGTGTGTGTTTATGAGGGGGGCGGTCCAGGCTGGAGTTAACAGGGCTCTGAGGAGGTTCCTCTCTGGGTTCACCAGGAGTTCAGAGCGAATACTGTAAACATGGTGTGTGTGGGAGAGAGGCACAGCTGTAGGATTGTGACCTGGCCTGTGGGGAGACATCAAAACATCACACACTGTTTTACTGCTAGCTCTTTTGTAGCTCTCTCTCGTGCGGTAGTAGTCCCAGGTGTTTTTTAGGTGAGGCTGCTGCCTGCAGTGCCAGAAGGTAAACAGGGATTAATCTGTTAGGTAAACGTCTGGCTTGGTTTCAAGTGGTAAACTTCACATGAGGTACAGCGCAGGGAGACAGAGAGCAATCTGTAACTGTGTTTTTGTGTGTCAGGGTTTCCGTTAACTGGTAATAGCTGTTTTTTAAAATGTTTGTTTTGTTGAGCCAATAAATAAAATTGGCACCGACCAATTGTCCGGGGAAAAAATCCCATTGCCACATAATGCTTTTTAGCCTACTCATTGTTGGGAATACCAGTTGATGTAAATACATTTGACCAGTCCTGCTTAATGGTCTATGGGTTAAGTTACTTAATTTTGTGGAATTAAATTGCTGCTTGTGTATATTCGTTATGTACAGTGCCTTCAGAAAGTATTTATACCTCTTGACTTATTCCACATTTTGTTAAAGCCTGAATTCAAAATGGATTGAATTGTTTTTTTCTCACCCATTTACACACACTACCCCATAATTACAATGTGGAAACAAGTTTTTAGAAATGTTTTTAAGTTTATTGAAAATGAATTATGTAATTTACATAAATATTCAAAATATTCAATACTTTGTACAATCACCTTTGGCAGCTATTACAGCTGTGAGTCTTTCTGGGTAAATCTCTAAGAGCTTTCCACAACTGGATTGTGTAACATTTGCCCATTTATTATTTTCAAAATTGGTTGTTGATCATTGCTAGGCAACCATTTTCAGGTCTTACCATAGATTTTGAAGTAGATTTAAGTCAAAACGAACTCAGCCTCTCAGGAACATTCACGTCTTCTTGGTAAGCAACTCCAGTGTAGATTTGACCTTGTGTTTTAGGTTATTGTCCTGCTGGAAGGTGAATTCATCTCGGTGTCTGGTGGAAAGCCGACTGAACCAGGTATTCCTCTAGGATTTTGCCTATGCTTAGCTCCATTCTGTAATTTTTACATTTTAAATTCTGTATTTTACCCCCTTTCTCTCCCCAATTTTGATCTTGTCTCATCGCTGCAACTCCCCGACAGGCTCAGGAGAGGCAAAAGTCGAGTCATACGTCCTCCGAAACATGACCTGCCAAACTGCGTTTCTTCAGTAGCCAGCTGCACCAATGTGTCGGAGGAAACACCGTTCAACTGACGACAAAAGTCAGCCTGCAGGCGCCCGGCCCATCGAAAGGAGTCGCTAGAGTGCGATGAGCCAAGCAATGCCCCCCCCCCCCCCCCCCCCCCGGCCTAACCCTCCCCTAACACGGACGACGCTGGGCCAATTGTGCGCCACCTTATGGGACTCCCGGTCACGTCCGGTTGTGACACAGCCTGGGATCACACCCGGGTCTGTAATGACTCCTCAAGCCGCTGCGCCACTGACCGCTGCGCCACTTGGGAGCCCCCTGTTTCTTATTGTATCCTGAAAAATGCCCCAGTTCTTAACTATTACAAGCATACCCATAACAAGATGCAGCCAACACTATGCTTGAAAATATGGAGAGTGGTACTCAGTAATGTGTTCTATTGGATTTGACCCAAACTTTGTGTTCAGGACCAAAAGTGAATTGCTTTGTCACATTTTTTGCAGCATTACTTAAGTGCCTGGTTGCAAACAGGATGCATGTTTTGTCTCTCTCAATTAGGTTAGTATTGTGGAGTGATTACAGTGTTGTTGATCCATCCTCAGTTTTCTCCCTACCACAGCCATTAAACTCAAACTGTTTTAAAGTCACCATTGGCCTGATGGTGAAATCCCTGAGGGGTTTCCTTCCTCTCAGGCAACTGAGTTATGAAGGACGTCTGTATCTTTATAGTGACTGGGTGTATTGATACACCATCCAAAGTGTAATTAATAACTACACCATGCTCAAAGGGATATTCAATGTCTGCTTCTTTTTTTCCCACTCATCTACCAATAGGAGCCCTTCTTTTGGTCTTTGTGGTTGAATCTGTGTTTGAAATTCACTGCTCGACCGAGGGACCTTACAGGTATTTCTAATCTGTAAGGTCCCTTTTTTGCACACAGTGAGTCCATGCAATTTATTATGTGACTTGTTAAGCAAATGTTTACTCCTGAACTTATGTAGGCTTTCCATAATAAATGTGTTGAATACTCAAGACATTTCAGCTTTTCATTTTTAATTCCTTTCACAGCATGGCCTATTGAATGTAGGCCAGTTACAAACGCATCTCAATTTAAACACACGCTCACAGCATACAGATACAGAGCCCTTATCAGACAGAGCTTTTATAAGTCCAATCATTACGCAACATTTCTAAATGCAATCATGTGTAAAAAAACAACAACAACAAACAATGCTTGGGCCACGATTTAAAAAGAGCTTCTGTTCATATTTCTCAACTGGTAATTGAAACGCACTTCCAATTCGCCATTCAAATGCATTGGCAACGGAAGGCAGGCTTCATCAGCGCGTCACATACCACTTTGCAATGAGCTGGAGGCCATATTCATTTTGAAAACATAAAGCTACTTTGTTTGAAACCTGAATGTTTTACTACATATAGTGAAGCATGTTTTACCTTGCTTCAAAATAGCCTGGGCAACATCCATGGAGGCAATATGTTTTACCTTGCTTCTAAGTAGCCTGGGCAACATCCATGGAGGCAATATGTTTTACCTTGCTTCTAAGTAGCCTGGGCAACATCCATGGAGGCAATATGTTTTACCTTGCTTCTAAGTAGCCTGGGCAACATCCATGGAGGCAATATGTTTTAAATAAAGACTTCCATATGCCATTGAAACCAGTAGCCTGTTTCTCTCATGTTCTATTGGTTGTCAACTTTCTTTCTTTTTCCAGTTGCCAAATACACATTCGCTCATAACCAACAGCCTTTTGTGCAACGCTGCTCTAATAATGTTGAGGAATAATGTTTTATAAACATTTTAAGCAACATGTTCTCGTGTTTAAACGTTTTTTTTTTTATGTAGCTTAGCTCATACTGGTTGGATAAATTTGATTTTGAATTTAGGATCTATCACCCCACAACTGTCCCAGAGTCGTTGGACTATTTCTCTCTCTCCAAACTGACCAATAGAATAGGTAAAATGTTCTACCATGTGGGATAGTAGATTGACATAGGCTCATAGGTGGCGTGTCCATAAGGCTAGGGGAAGCTAAGCTTTCCCTAAGTCAATTGAATTAAATTGGCCAAATTACAATGATGTCAAAAAACAACATTTGAGAGTGGGCTGACCCTGGTGCTAGAGGGGGTACGCAGCTAGAGGTTGAATGTTTGAAGGGGTACGGGAATATAAAAGGTTTGGGAACCACTGATCTACACAGAATAGCCCATCGTAACAGAGCAAAAACAGTTTTGTAGAAATGTTTACATATTTATTAACATTTTGAAAACATAAATACCTTATTTACATAAGTATCCAGACCCTTTGCTATGAGACTCGAAATTGAGCTCAGGTGCATCCTGTTTCCAGTGTTCATCCTTGAGATGTTTCTACAACTTGATTGGAGTACACCTGTGGTATAATCAATTGATTGATTGATTTGGAAAGGCACACACCACTCTATTTAAGGTCCCACAGTTGACTGCATGTCAGGGCAAAAACTAAGACATGAGGTCGAAGGAATTGTCCGTAGAACTCCGAGGCAGGATTGTGTCAAGGCACAGATCTAGGGAAGGGTAACAAAAAATGTCTGCAGCATTGAAGGTCCCTAAGAACACAGTGGCCTTCATCATTCTTAAATGGAAGTAGTTTTGAACATAGAGCTGGCCACCCAGCCAAACTGAGCAAATAGGGAGAAGGACCTTGGTCAGGGAGGTGACCAAAGAACCCAATTGTCACTTTGACAGAACTCCAGAGTTCCTCTGTGGAGATGAGAGAACCATCTCTGCAGCACTCCACCTGTCAGGCCTTTATGTTAGAGTGACCAGACGGAAGCCGATCCTCAGTAAAAGGCACATGACAGCCTCCTTGGAGTTTGCCAAAAGGCACCTAAAGACTCTCAGACCATGAGAAACAAGATGATCTTGTCTGATGAAACCAAGATTGTACTCTTTGCCCTTAATGCCAAGTGTCATGTTTGAAAGAAACCTGGCAACATCCCTATGGTGAAGCATGGTGGTGGCAGCCTCATGCTTTGGGCATGTTTTTCAGTGGTAGGGACTGGGAGACTAGTCAGGATCCAGGAAAAGATGAACGCAGCAAAGTACAGAGATCCTTGATGGAAACCTTTAGAGCGATCGGGATTTCAGACTGGGGGCGAAGGTTCACCTTCCAACAGGACAAAGACCCTAAGCACACAGCCAAGACAACTCAGGAGTGTTTTCTTGACAAAGTCTCTGAATGTCCTTGAGTGGCCCAGCCAGAGCCTGGACTTGAACCCGATTGAACATCTCTGGAGAGACCTGAAAATAGCTGTGCAGCAACGCTCCTCATCCAACCTGACAGAGCTTGAGAGGGTCTGCAGAGAAGAATGGGAGAAACTCCCCAAATACAGATGTGTCAAGCTTGTAGCGTCATACCCAAAAAGACTTGAGGCTGTAATCACTACCAAAGGTGCTTCAACAAAGTACTGAATACTTATGGTAAATGTGATATTTACGGATTTATTTTTAACACATTTGCAAAAATTTATAGAAACCCATTTTTGCTTTGTCATTAAGGGGTATTGTGTGAAGATTGATGAGAGAAAAAAAAATATTTTAATCCATTTTAGAAAAAGACTCGAAAGTAACAAAATGTGGAAATATTGAAGGGATCTGAATTATTTCCGAAGGCACTGTAAAGTGTAGTAGAATGAAATGGTTTTTTCATAATTTTCAAAGAAATAAGAAACATATCTCATAAAAATACTAATTTAAAATCAGATTTATTGTCACATACACTGGATAGGTGCAGTGAGATGTGTTGTTTTACATGGTCGGCCATAGTAGTATGGCACCTCTGGAACAAATTAGTGGTAAGTGCCTTGCTCCAGGGCAGGCACATTGACTGATTTTTCACCTTGTCGGCTTGGGTATTCGAACCAGCGACCTTTCGGTTACTGGTAATAGCTGTTTTTTAAAATGTTTGTTTTGTTGAGCCAATAAATAAAATTGGCACCGACCAATTGTCCGGGGAAAAAATCCCATTGCCACATAATGCTTTTTAGCCTACTCATTGTTGGGAATACCAGTTGATGTAAATACATTTGACCAGTCCTGCTTAATGGTCTATGGGTTAAGTTACTTAATTTTGTGGAATTAAATTGCTGCTTGTGTATATTCGTTATGTACAGTGCCTTCAGAAAGTATTCATACCTCTTGACTTATTCCACATTTTGTTAAAGCCTGAATTCAAAATGGATTGAATAGTTTTTTTCTCACCCATTTACACACACTACCCCATAATTACAATGTGGAAACAAGTTTTTAGAAATGTTTTTAAGTTTATTGAAAATGAATTATGTAATTTACATAAATATTCAAAATATTCAATACTTTGTACAATCACCTTTGGCAGCTATTACAGCTGTGAGTCTTTCTGGGTAAATCTCTAAGAGCTTTCCACAACTGGATTGTGTAACATTTGCCCATTTATTATTTTCAAAATTGGTTGTTGATCATTGCTAGGCAACCATTTTCAGGTCTTACCATAGATTTTGAAGTAGATTTAAGTCAAAACGAACTCAGCCTCTCAGGAACATTCACGTCTTCTTGGTAAGCAACTCCAGTGTAGATTTGACCTTGTGTTTTAGGTTATTGTCCTGCTGGAAGGTGAATTCATCTCGGTGTCTGGTGGAAAGCCGACTGAACCAGGTATTCCTCTAGGATTTTGCCTATGCTTAGCTCCATTCTGTAATTTTTACATTTTAAATTCTGTATTTTACCCCCTTTCTCTCCCCAATTTTGATCTTGTCTCATCGCTGCAACTCCCCGACAGGCTCAGGAGAGGCAAAAGTCGAGTCATACGTCCTCCGAAACATGACCTGCCAAACTGCGTTTCTTCAGTAGCCAGCTGCACCAATGTGTCGGAGGAAACACCGTTCAACTGACGACAAAAGTCAGCCTGCAGGCGCCCGGCCCATCGAAAGGAGTCGCTAGAGTGCGATGAGCCAAGCAATGCCCCCCCCCCCCCCCCCCCCGGCCTAACCCTCCCCTAACACGGACGACGCTGGGCCAATTGTGCGCCACCTTATGGGACTCCCGGTCACGTCCGGTTGTGACACAGCCTGGGATCACACCCGGGTCTGTAATGACTCCTCAAGCCGCTGCGCCACTGACCGCTGCGCCACTTGGGAGCCCCCTGTTTCTTATTGTATCCTGAAAAATGCCCCAGTTCTTAACTATTACAAGCATACCCATAACAAGATGCAGCCAACACTATGCTTGAAAATATGGAGAGTGGTACTCAGTAATGTGTTCTATTGGATTTGACCCAAACTTTGTGTTCAGGACCAAAAGTGAATTGCTTTGTCACATTTTTTGCAGCATTACTTAAGTGCCTGGTTGCAAACAGGATGCATGTTTTGTCTCTCTCAATTAGGTTAGTATTGTGGAGTGATTACAGTGTTGTTGATCCATCCTCAGTTTTCTCCCTACCACAGCCATTAAACTCAAACTGTTTTAAAGTCACCATTGGCCTGATGGTGAAATCCCTGAGGGGTTTCCTTCCTCTCAGGCAACTGAGTTATGAAGGACGTCTGTATCTTTATAGTGACTGGGTGTATTGATACACCATCCAAAGTGTAATTAATAACTACACCATGCTCAAAGGGATATTCAATGTCTGCTTCTTTTTTTCCCACTCATCTACCAATAGGAGCCCTTCTTTTGGTCTTTGTGGTTGAATCTGTGTTTGAAATTCACTGCTCGACCGAGGGACCTTACAGGTATTTCTAATCTGTAAGGTCCCTTTTTTGCACACAGTGAGTCCATGCAATTTATTATGTGACTTGTTAAGCAAATGTTTACTCCTGAACTTATGTAGGCTTTCCATAATAAATGTGTTGAATACTCAAGACATTTCAGCTTTTCATTTTTAATTCCTTTCACAGCATGGCCTATTGAATGTAGGCCAGTTACAAACGCATCTCAATTTAAACACACGCTCACAGCATACAGATACAGAGCCCTTATCAGACAGAGCTTTTATAAGTCCAATCATTACGCAACATTTCTAAATGCAATCATGTGTAAAAAAACAACAACAACAAACAATGCTTGGGCCACGATTTAAAAAGAGCTTCTGTTCATATTTCTCAACTGGTAATTGAAACGCACTTCCAATTCGCCATTCAAATGCATTGGCAACGGAAGGCAGGCTTCATCAGCGCGTCACATACCACTTTGCAATGAGCTGGAGGCCATATTCATTTTGAAAACATAAAGCTACTTTGTTTGAAACCTGAATGTTTTACTACATATAGTGAAGCATGTTTTACCTTGCTTCAAAATAGCCTGGGCAACATCCATGGAGGCAATATGTTTTACCTTGCTTCTAAGTAGCCTGGGCAACATCCATGGAGGCAATATGTTTTACCTTGCTTCTAAGTAGCCTGGGCAACATCCATGGAGGCAATATGTTTTACCTTGCTTCTAAGTAGCCTGGGCAACATCCATGGAGGCAATATGTTTTAAATAAAGACTTCCATATGCCATTGAAACCAGTAGCCTGTTTCTCTCATGTTCTATTGGTTGTCAACTTTCTTTCTTTTTCCAGTTGCCAAATACACATTCGCTCATAACCAACAGCCTTTTGTGCAACGCTGCTCTAATAATGTTGAGGAATAATGTTTTATAAACATTTTAAGCAACATGTTCTCGTGTTTAAACGTTTTTTTTTTATGTAGCTTAGCTCATACTGGTTGGATAAATTTGATTTTGAATTTAGGATCTATCACCCCACAACTGTCCCAGAGTCGTTGGACTATTTCTCTCTCTCCAAACTGACCAATAGAATAGGTAAAATGTTCTACCATGTGGGATAGTAGATTGACATAGGCTCATAGGTGGCGTGTCCATAAGGCTAGGGGAAGCTAAGCTTTCCCTAAGTCAATTGAATTAAATTGGCCAAATTATTTAGCCTAATTAGTCTACTCCTGTTAATACAGAAATGAATCAAATCATGCAGAATAGGCTACGAAAGCATGATTTGGCCACAGAGGATCATTAGCTTCCCCTAGCCTACAAAATAAAAATGTGTGGATTGTTTTAAATTGCGTTGCCTACAGTCAGATGGAAAAGGAAAAAACTAAATAGATTAGTGATGCACCGATATGCAATAATTTTCTTACCGAAAAAAAGATACAGATATTTTCCTTGATGGAAAAAAAAGATACAGATGATTTAACATATTAGCGGCCTTTTAAGCATTCTAGTACAGTTAAATAGTGAACACACACACGGACACAGTGGTCTAAGGCACTGCATCTCAGTGCAAGAGGCGTCGCTACAGTCCCTGGTTCGGATCCAGCCACATCTGGCCGTGATTGGTAGTCCCATAGGACGGCACACAATTGGCCCAGCTTTGGCCGGGGTAGGCTGTCATTGTAAATAAAATAAAAATTCTTAACTAACTTGCCTAGTTAAATAAAGGTTACACAGACATCACACTGACCCCCAACAAATTTTTGTTGGCATTTACGTATGTCCCCATTACCAGTAAAACATAATCATTTACGTATGTCCCCATTACCAGTAAAACATAATCAAAAATCTCTTTCACTTACTTGCTGTGTTGTTCTGTTAATTTCTTCAGTAGTTCCGTTCTCAACCAGGATTTCTATGGAACGCCGTTTGGGTCTTTGTGTGCCAATAAAGATCCACATCAAATAACACTATTTGATGTGTCAAATAACCTTGTTGACCAACCAGGGTCTGAATATGACTGCACGTCCGTCACATAATAATTTAACGCATTCATACATTTTTCACGTTATTACACATTGATTACATGATCACTCAATGTGTAACTCCGGTAGGGCAACATCTGAAACATTGCACACTTGGTAGTGTGTACCGGTGCTCGACCAGTCGGCGAAAGCCAACTTCGCCCACGACAGAACGGTTGATTGTCAAGGGCAATGTCACCATTGGCTTTAATGGTTTTTGCCTTTGAGTTGTCTCGCTGAAATTTTGTTACTCTTTCAAATGACTGCTCGACTTGTTGACTGCTCGATCCACACAGCAGAAATTGTGGGCTAGGTTAGGGATGCTGTGTTGCAAGTGTAGCGCAACATTTTACGTGGCGTTATTACGTCATGTACCTTCGTTATATAGGTTGCTAGATCGAATCCCCGAGCTGACAAGGTAAAACTCTGTCGTTCTGCCCCTGAACAAGGCAGTTAACCCACTGTTCCTAGGCTGTCATTGTAAATAAGGATTTGTTCTTAACTGACTTGCCCAATTAAATAAAGGTTTAAAAAAACATATAGGTATGCATGGTAGCTTTGACATCAGTTTTTAACTAGACATTGGGCCGATACCGATGTTGGCATTTTTAGCTAATATCGTCCGATTCCGATATGTTCACCGATTTATATCGTTCATCCCTAAAATAGATTGTTGTTGAGTTGCAGCTGTCAGTGAGAAGTCAAAATGCAACCGGTGCGCCTCTCGGGAGGCCTCCTCCAGTTTAGATGGACATCATAGTCTGTTTGTGTCTCCCCTTCTCATAGGCCTATTACATGGACAACGTTGATTTATTGATCTTTTGTCCGTGTCAGCAGAGTAGGCTACCCTGCCATTTGTTGTTAAAAAAGATTCTGCTCATGTCTTCGGTCATATACAGAACATTCGGGAATTATTCATACCCCTTGACTTTTTCTACATTTTGTTACGTTACAGCCTTATTCTAAAATGGATTATTTCATTTTTTCCTTTCTCATCAATCTACACCAGGTTTTGCCCCCAATGGTACGTGCAATGCCGTCAGGGGTACGCCAAATAAAAATGGTACGTGCAATGCCGTCAGGGGTACGCCAAATAAAAATGGTACGTGCAATGCCGTCAGGGGTACGCCAAATAAAAATGGTACGTGCAATGCCGTCAGGGGTACGCCAAATAAAAATGGTACGTGCAATGCCGTCAGGGGTACGCCAAATAAAAATGGTACGTGCAATGCCGTCAGGGGTACGCCAAATAAAAATGGTACGTGCAATGCCGTCAGGGGTACGCCAAATAAAAATGGTACGTGCAATGCCGTCAGGGGTACGCCAAATAAAAATGTGATTCATATTAAAATATATATTTATTATTTGTAACTTTTTTCTCCTTCACATTTTCAAACAGTCCATTTATATTTACCAACGGGGGCTATACATTTGGGTGAGTTTGTTTTCTCGCCTGAGTAGCCTCGTTTCGATGCCAAAAATAAAATTAAACAATCAAGTGTTCAGCGATATAACAACACATTGTCAAATACAGGTAGGCTAGTTAAATAATTAACATCCAATCACATTAACCGTTACTCTCTCGCGTAAATTCCACTAAAGGTCCGTATGTAGCCAAACGCAGCTGCTGCTCATGTTGGTATCTGTACTGATGGAGCAAAAGCCATGACAGCGAGACATAGTGGAGTGGTAACACGTGTGCAAGCAGTTGCTCACGACGCCACTTGGGTACACTGCAGCATCCACCAAGAGGCTCTTGCTGCCAAGGGAATGCCTGACAGCTTGAAATACGTTTTGGACACTACAGTGAAAAGGGTTCACATTGTTAAGCAAGTTCCCTGAACTCTTGTGTATTTTCTGCGCTATGCAATGATATGGGCAGTGACCATGTAACGCTTTTACAACATACAGAAGTGTGCTGGTTATCAAGAGGCAAAGTATTGACATGTTTTTTTTGAGTTGAGAGACGAGCTTAAGGTTTTCTTTACTGACCATCATTTTCACTTGTCATCATGCAAGCGGTCAGATGAGTTTCTCACACGACTGGCCTATCTGGGTGATGTTTTTTCTCGCCTGAATGATCTGAATGTAGGATTACAGGCACTCTCCGCAACTATATTCAATGTGCGGGACAAAATTGAGGCTGTGATTTAAGAAGTTGGATAACACACAGGTCTTTCCATCATTGTAAAAAAAAAAATTGTGCAAATGAACTCAAGCTTATGGACAATGTCAAATGTGATATAGCGAAGCACCTGAGTGAGTTGGGTGTTCAATTACGCAGTTACTTTCTGAAATGGATGACACGAACAGCTGGATTCGTTATCCCGATATCTGAACAAGACAGCCTCAAAATTGCAACATGCAGTTCTGTGAAATTGGAATTGAATCGGAAGCCACTGCCAGATTTCTGGATTGGGCGGCGCTCAGAGTATCATGCCTTGGCAAATCACGCTCTTAAAACACTGATGCCCTTTGCAACCACATACCTATGTGAGAGTGGGTCCTCGGGCACAGACTGTGTGTGGAAAATGATTTAAGACTAAGACTCTCTCCCAATACAACCCAACATTGCAGAGTTATGTGCATTCTTTCAAGCACACCTTCTCATTAACCTGTGGTGAGTTATTCACAATTTTCAATGAATAAATAAGGTTTTATATGTAAGATGGTTAAATAAAGAGCAAGATTATTAATTAGTATTATTTGTGCCCTGGTCCGATAAGAGCTCTTTGTCACTTCCCACGAACCGGGTTGTGACAAAAACTCATTCTTATGTGTAATTAATGTATTGTATAGTGTGTTGGTGGCAGGCTTACAATGATGTCAAAAAACAACATTTGAGAGTGGGCTGACCCTGGTGCTAGAGGGGGTACGCAGCTAGAGGTTGAATGTTTGAAGGGGTACGGGAATATAAAAGGTTTGGGAACCACTGATCTACACAGAATAGCCCATCGTAACAGAGCAAAAACAGTTTTGTAGAAATGTTTACATATTTATTAACATTTTGAAAACATAAATACCTTATTTACATAAGTATCCAGACCCTTTGCTATGAGACTCGAAATTGAGCTCAGGTGCATCCTGTTTCCAGTGTTCATCCTTGAGATGTTTCTACAACTTGATTGGAGTACACCTGTGGTATAATCAATTGATTGATTGATTTGGAAAGGCACACACCACTCTATTTAAGGTCCCACAGTTGACTGCATGTCAGGGCAAAAACTAAGACATGAGGTCGAAGGAATTGTCCGTAGAACTCCGAGGCAGGATTGTGTCAAGGCACAGATCTAGGGAAGGGTAACAAAAAATGTCTGCAGCATTGAAGGTCCCTAAGAACACAGTGGCCTTCATCATTCTTAAATGGAAGTAGTTTTGAACATAGAGCTGGCCACCCAGCCAAACTGAGCAAATAGGGAGAAGGACCTTGGTCAGGGAGGTGACCAAAGAACCCAATTGTCACTTTGACAGAACTCCAGAGTTCCTCTGTGGAGATGAGAGAACCATCTCTGCAGCACTCCACCTGTCAGGCCTTTATGTTAGAGTGACCAGACGGAAGCCGATCCTCAGTAAAAGGCACATGACAGCCTCCTTGGAGTTTGCCAAAAGGCACCTAAAGACTCTCAGACCATGAGAAACAAGATGATCTTGTCTGATGAAACCAAGATTGTACTCTTTGCCCTTAATGCCAAGTGTCATGTTTGAAAGAAACCTGGCAACATCCCTATGGTGAAGCATGGTGGTGGCAGCCTCATGCTTTGGGCATGTTTTTCAGTGGTAGGGACTGGGAGACTAGTCAGGATCCAGGAAAAGATGAACGCAGCAAAGTACAGAGATCCTTGATGGAAACCTTTAGAGCGATCGGGATTTCAGACTGGGGGCGAAGGTTCACCTTCCAACAGGACAAAGACCCTAAGCACACAGCCAAGACAACTCAGGAGTGTTTTCTTGACAAAGTCTCTGAATGTCCTTGAGTGGCCCAGCCAGAGCCTGGACTTGAACCCGATTGAACATCTCTGGAGAGACCTGAAAATAGCTGTGCAGCAACGCTCCTCATCCAACCTGACAGAGCTTGAGAGGGTCTGCAGAGAAGAATGGGAGAAACTCCCCAAATACAGATGTGTCAAGCTTGTAGCGTCATACCCAAAAAGACTTGAGGCTGTAATCACTACCAAAGGTGCTTCAACAAAGTACTGAATACTTATGGTAAATGTGATATTTACGGATTTATTTTTAACACATTTGCAAAAATTTATAGAAACCCATTTTTGCTTTGTCATTAAGGGGTATTGTGTGAAGATTGATGAGAGAAAAAAAAATATTTTAATCCATTTTAGAAAAAGACTCGAAAGTAACAAAATGTGGAAATATTGAAGGGATCTGAATTATTTCCGAAGGCACTGTAAAGTGTAGTAGAATGAAATGGTTTTTTCATAATTTTCAAAGAAATAAGAAACATATCTCATAAAAATACTAATTTAAAATCAGATTTATTGTCACATACACTGGATAGGTGCAGTGAGATGTGTTGTTTTACATGGTCGGCCATAGTAGTATGGCACCTCTGGAACAAATTAGTGGTAAGTGCCTTGCTCCAGGGCAGGCACATTGACTGATTTTTCACCTTGTCGGCTTGGGTATTCGAACCAGCGACCTTTCGGTTACTGGCCCACCGCTAGGCTACCTGCCGTGTCCTCTACACTACATGCGCTCAGACATTCATTCAATTGTCTTTTTTTGCAATCAGTGATTGAGTTATATTATTAGCCTAAATTATAACTATCCAATCCACATTACGAATAGTAGGCTGTCTTGCGTAAGTCTACAAATGCGTTGATGTATGGAGTGCTTTTTTGGGAGGGGGGGATGCTTCCCCAAATTTGAAACTCACACGCCGTTTATCCATAGGCTAGTGATTCTACTGTTCTTTACTGGTCTTGTTGAGGAAAAGTGAATGTGAACTGTTATCCTAACAGACACACCTCATTGAATCCTCCACTTCTATGTTCTGTTAATATGAATTGCCATAATCAGAATGTTATTCATGTTATTCTGAGCACCGTGGGTGGACGCTCTAATCAGGTTACGCACCCAATGCATGTGGGTCCGGTAAATTCAAATTCTGCCGGTCAAATGTCC
Organism: Oncorhynchus kisutch; assembly: GCF_002021735.2. Lineage (NCBI taxonomy): Eukaryota > Metazoa > Chordata > Actinopteri > Salmoniformes > Salmonidae > Oncorhynchus > Oncorhynchus kisutch. Next base: position 76,133,139 of record NC_034184.2, read on the forward strand.
AGCGCCACATTTTCATAACGGAAACCCCAGTGAGTCTGTGTGCATGCATGTGTCTATGGGGGGGGGGGGGCTCTGGGGTGTTTTATGGCCCTGTTTTATTGTCCTCTGCCAAATTCTTGGAAGGACTTCAAAACAACAACATCACCCTGACACCCCCCCCCCCCTATCCTCCTCCCCCTTGTCCCCTGGGGAGGTCAAAGGCAGGTCAGGGGTTCAACTGTAAGTTGAAGCATGTTGTTGTTCCTGGACTAGAGGGAACAGAGGGAGGAAGGATTCACCACTATCTGACCTCTCATTCAACTGGCTCTTTCCTGCTCTAGTTACGCCGCTCCACACATGGATTGAAATTGAAGGGGATTTTGTGTATAGCTGCCCTTTGGGCCCAAGTGGTGGGTGTTTTGAATAAGTTATGTGTGTCCTGAGGTTTACTGTGTGTGTGTGTGTGTGTGTGTGTGTGTGTAGGTTGGGCCCATGTGGTGTGTGCCCTTTACATTCCTGAAGTGGAGTTTGCTAACGTCTCCACCATGGAACCCATCGTACTGCAGTCTGTCCCCCACGATCGCTACAACAAGGTACACACACACACACACACACACACACTTCACTCTGTCCCTACATTTCTGAGTGTGTGACTGGATGTGTTTTCTCATGCGTGTGTGTAGACGTGTTATATCTGTGAAGACCAGGGCAGAGAGAGTAAAGCTGCCACCGGAGCCTGCATGACCTGCAACAAACATGGCTGCCGACAAGCCTTCCACGTCACATGGTGAGCGAGCCCCTTTCAAATACCTATAGCTTTATTAACACGTTCACATTGTGAGCCACATTAAAATATCTAAAACTTTATTAACACAGCAAAAAATACATCACTGTCCATCTGTTAACATAGTAAATACATCTCTCTGTCTTTAGTCTCTCCATTTTTTGACACATATCTCTGTCCCCTTCTCTCTCTTGACACTTCCTCTCTCTCCTCAGTGCCCAGTTTGCTGGGTTGTTGTGTGAGGAGCAGGGGTCGGACGCAGACAACGTCAAATACTGCGGCTACTGCAAGTACCATTACAGCAAACTGGTAAGATCTCTTTCTCCCTCTTTCTTTCTCTTTTTCTCCCTTTCTTTCTCTACTATTTTTCCCAACTGTCTTACTGTGCTGGGGAGGAATGCCTCTCACCTCAGAAACCTGGGATCTAGTTTTGTTTGAATAGACCTCTCACATTCTTGCTTCCCTCTGTCTGAGCTTCGTGAAGGCTCACACTTCCCCAATACACACACGCGCACACACACACACACACACACACACACACACACACACACACACACACACACACACACACACACACACACACACACACACACACACACACACACCTCTCATTTCTTGAATGACTTGGCACTCTCTCCTCTGCCAATTACAACTGCTGAAAGTGGAGCCATCCGTTAATCTCCACCCCCTCTAGCTCCTCTCTCACTCTTTAATTTTTATCTTCCTCCCTCCTTCCCTTCTCGCTCTCTTCCTCCCTCCTTTCCTTCTCGCTCTCTTCCTCCCTCCTTTCCTTCTCGCTCTCTTCCTCCCTCCCTCCCTCCTTCCCTTCTCGCTCTCTTCCTCCCTCCCTCCCTCCCTCCCTCCCTCCCTCCCTCCCTCCCTCCCTCCCTCCCTCCCTCCCTTCTTCCCTCCCTCCCTCCCTTCTTCCCTCCCTCCCTCCCTTCTTCCCTCCCTCCCTTCTTCCCTCCCTCCCTCCCTCCCTTCTCCCCTCCCTCCCTCCCTCCCTTCTCCCCTCCCTTCTCACTCTCTTCCTCCCTCCCTCCCTCCCTCTTTCCCTCCCTCCCTCCCTCTTTCCCTTCTCACTCTCTTCCTCCCTCCCTCCCTCTTTCCCTTCTCACTCTCTTCCTCCCTCCCTCCCTCTTTCCCTTCTCCCTCCCTCCCTCCCTCCCTCCCTCCCTCCCTCCCTCCCTCCCTCTTTCCCTTCTCACTCTCTTCCTCCCTCTCTCCCTCCTTCCTCTCCTTCCCCTCCCTCCCTCCCTCCCTCCCTCCCTCCCTCCCTCCCTCCCTCCCTCCCTCCCTTCCCTTCTCCCTCCCTTCTCCCTCCCTCCTTCCCTTCTCCCTCCATCCCTCCCTCCCTCCCTCCCTTCTCCCTCCCTCCCTCCCTCCCTCCCTCCCTCCCTCCCTCCCTCCCTCCCTCCCTCCCTCTTTCCCTTCTCACTCTCTTCCTCCCTCTCTCCCTCCTTCCTCTCCTTCCCCTCCCTCCCTCCCTCCCTCCCTCCCTCCCTCCCTCCCTCCCTCCCTCCCTCCCTCCCTCCCTCCCTCCCTCCCTCCCTCCCTCCCTCCCTCCCTCCCTCCCTCCCTCCCTCCCTCCCTCCCTCCCTCCCTCCCTCCCTTCCCTCCCTTCCCTTCTCCTTCCCTTCTCCCTCCATCCCTCCCTCCCTTCTCCCTCCCTCCCTCCCTCCCTCCCTTCTCCCTCCCTCCCTCCCTCCCTCCCTCCCTCCCTCCCTCCCTCCCTCCCTCCCTCCCTCCCTCCCTCCCTCCCTCCCTCCCTCCCTCCCTCCCTCCCTCCCTCCCTCCCTCCCTCCCTTCTCCCTCCCTTCCTCCCTCCACCCAAGCTTCTCTCCTTCCCCCTCTCCAGCCTTCTCTTCCCCCACCCCCGTCCCTCTCCCCCTCCATCAACCCCATCTAATCTCATTGACAAATCAGCAGTGCCTCCCAGGCCCTTTGTCCCCTTCACCCTTCTACCCCCCTGCCCCCTGTATGCTAAGCCCAGGCCGGGTGCAGCGGTTTGGGTTACAGCGGCAGAGCGAGGTCTCTAGGGTCTGGAGCTCCACTCTGACACTGGACCTCTGCACCGGACGACAGCCCCAGTCCACAGGGCTTCCTCTCTGGCTGTCTGGGGCTGGGAGAGTGGAAGGGGTGGAGGGTGAGGGGTACTGGGGTTAGGGTTACAAGTGGGTAAAGAGATGCTTACCAATTCACATTTGTACACACCACTCCACACAGACACACAATAAATGCTTTCACTCACACACCCATACACTCGCTCTCTCTTTCCCTCTCTTCTCTCCCTCTCAGAGCTCTTTGGAGCGAGAGCCCCGGCTGTGTCACAGATTTTGTGCTCCACCCCTACCATCCATCAAGGGGAAAAATACACACACACACACAAAGTGGGGGTAGGATTCTGACTGAAGCATTGGGGTTTAAATGGGGGTGGGTAGCATTAGATAAAGCAATGGCTTTACATTATTTAGTGTCCTTTGCGCGCGTGCACACACACACACACACACACACACACACACAGTGATGACATTTTATGATGTTAACAAATGCTTATAGTTCTATTGATCCTATGTAATGGCTTTGTATGGTGGGGTCTGATATAATTAGTCTGGTACAGAATAGAGGAGAAGAGAAACACATGAGAAGGAATCAATGACAGACAAGCCAATGTTGGCAGCAGAATGGATTTCATAAGACGCCACATGGGTTGATGAATGTCACGCTCGGAACATGTGACATTTACAGGTCTTGTCGTGACATTGTGATGTTTTTACATGAATAATCCTCTTTGTGGTCAATGGGGTCATAGATAATGATGTTCTCTTACAGTAGACAAGAAAGGGCTCAGCGTTTGTTTTCCTTCAATAGTTTGGTGGTAAATAGTCTGTGGTTGGTATATTGTGCCTGGAGGTGTAGAGGAGGGGAAGGGTCCTTTCAGTGTGTGTGTACATTTTAGGGCTGGCACAGTTACCTTATTATGGATGAACACCGTCATGAAGAGCAAATGAAATAACCGTAACAAAATTGTTTTGTTTTTTGTGGGGGGGGGGGGGGGACTAACAACTGACTGAAGACAGGACGGCTGGGTCTGTCTGGGTCTTAACAACGTGCTGAAACAAGCAAGGTGTTGCAGCGAATGAGTCTTGGTTTGTCTAGGCAACCCCCCCTGCAGCAGCACACGTTCTATATGAATAGAACGGGGCTGGAACCTCTAACCCTGGCAATTTGACTGGTAAACACTCCCAATGGCTGCCTGGTATTGTGATGCATTCATTTCCATGGTATTGTAGAATGTTCATTCAATGTATGTTAACTGATATCATATGGCTCATGCAATGTAGTGCTGTCCCAGACCCCCAAAACATCTTGGTCGACCAAGAGTCGTCTGTTCTTTCGACCAATCGGCTGGTCGAAATGTTAAAACGTGAGTTTTTCCATATATAGACACACCCTATGCGTTAATATTTGTTTTACTATATGTAGGCTACTGAGCTTATCTGATGCTTTAAGCACACTGTGATTAAATATTTAAGACACACGAATGACTCAAGAGGGAGCCAGAGAAAAAACCCTCTTCCCAAACCACCTCCTCCTGCTGCTTCTGGCCTTCGCAAATTGTGCCATTATGCTCCCGAGTTGCCAGTAATAGGCTATGCCTGGGGTCAGCAACCTTTTCCATTTGGAGTGCCAATTTATCGTTCAATTTTTACCGATCCGCCGTGCCAGTTATGATTTTCATATGCACATTTTTGTGGAACAGTTTAATTTATTTTATAATAAAGCCTTCGTAGCTCAAAATCATTGTCATCTGATTAATACAAAATTCTATCTAAATCAAAATGATACAAATGTAAAAGTAACTTCTCTTGCCAACTATGTAAAAAAATAGCCAACAAATAAAAACAATGCAGCCTGCGGGTAGAAAATATCCTGATAAAAATAAATCACATTGGCTAGCATGGCCCAACTTGAAACATTATATAAACTTGGTCCAGTCTGAAGCTGGTGCTAACAAACTTGCGACATTGTATAACATATTCTGGACCCTCAGTTTCCAGCTCCAGTGAGCTCCGGGCAGACACAGCTTTAGGCTATTTGCGCAAGGGATAAGAAGTAATCCAGTAGGCCTATTTTATGACGTTCCATCGGATCAGAGACATTTTTCTCCCTTTCACGCTGAGTGGTCATCGAAAGGGAGAGAGCTTGAAAGATTTTTCAAATGGGCTACATTGAGGAACAATTATCTTTCTAGAAGTTTGTAAACACAGACCTTGTTACTTGCTGTTTGAGATGAAGAAACAATGACTGCCATCACTGAGTTGAATGGGCCCGTTTTCTTCACTTCATTTCTATGGCAGGAAACACAGACAGGAGCAGAGGAGGAGAAAATGCAAGTACATTTGATTTGATGTTCTACTGGTTGTTACGGTGACCGCGGTCAATAACCGGCATTTTAAAATGCCACGACTGTCGTGGCCCTAGAGCAGGAATGGCTGATCTTGATGAGGATGGGAGCAACAGAAATATGAATGCATGGTGAGGGGCTCGTGGGTCTCTGTATCCATCCATCATGTAGTCAGTGCTGCCCTATCCTTTTGGGGGGCCCCAAGAATGGTTTTGTTACCTGGTCCTCTACCTTTTTAGTTAATTTATTCATAAGTCAAGCCTATATTTAGCTTTATTTATGTGGTCTTTATTTATCTTAGGTCTTCTGTTCCTCTACCCTTTTTAGTTATTCATTTATTTTTGTATTTAGATTTATTTATGTGGTCTATATTTAGCACGGGTCTACGTTAGTAACGTGTGGTTCCTCTATACCTTTAAGTGGGCGAGCACGGCGGGAGGGCGAGCACGGCGGGAGGGCGAGCACGGCGGGAGGGCGAGCACGGCGGGAGGGCGAGCACGGCGGGAGGTTATAGGGCTCAGTGCTGGGATAAAGTGGGCGAGCATGGCGGGAGGTTATAGGGCTCAGTGCTGGGATAAAGTGGGCGAGCATGGCGGGAGGTTATAGGGCTCAGTGCTGGGATAAAGTGGGCGAGCATGGCGGGAGGTTATAGGGCTCAGTGCTGGGATAAACCCTCTGACCAACGAGACCACAAGGTAAGAAACACCCAACATATCTCTACGTGACTGTGACGGACACAGCAACCATTCGCCCTCTCTGAATAGATATATATATATATATATACATATATACATACCCACAGACACTGTAGACAGAGGGAACAACACACAGCAAAGAATTAGAGACAGCTAAGGATAGAAATGCCTGAGCTAAGTTACTTGGCATGAGTGAGGTCATGTCCTTTGAATTGTTGTCAGGCACCAAGGATCTTGATCTCTAACCAACACTTTATAAACCAGTCAGCGTTACCCCACCAACTACGCCACCACTGTGTGAGATAGAGCGCCTTACACATGCTTCCCTCCTCCCTTAGAGTTACCATTGATCTAACATGACAGGGTAGGTGTAATCTATGTAGTGGAACCCAAGCTTTCACCTATCTGACCCTATAAGATCCCTCTTTTATTACTAGATGTAAATCAGTGAAGGGTGCACGGTGAAAGGTAGACACAGTAATATTACAGCCTTGTACACAGTGGGGTGGTTTCCTGCTTACACAGATGAGTCCAGGTGTATGAACAGGACCACAGTCATTGGCCATGCATCCTTTTTTTCATTATGACATCAGAGGAAGTCACACACTCATCAATCTCTTTTCCTCACCCGATTGGTCAACTCCTGGTTGCTCCACCCCATTGGATAAAAGTCCTGTGGTCTTCTGATTGGATAACGTGCCAGTAGTCATGCTTTTTGTATTTCAGTCGTAGTTCATTTTAAAAATGAGTAAGTAATTGATTTTCTGAACTTGATCTTTTCGAGAGCTTGAGTTTTTAGCTAACATTCTCAATGACACCATGTAGTAAGTGAAGTCATGTAACATGATCCTGGGCTGCATGGTCAGTCAACTAGACTCATGAGTGAGACTATTACCAAGTTTTTTTGGGGTGACACTTTTTTTGTAAAACAGTGATGAAATGTGTGTGTGCACATGCATGAAAAAAGCAGAGTTGGCACAGTTGTCTAGTTCCCCCAGTGTTTCCTTCTTTGCGCTGGCTTTTGTTACACAACCTGATTTGCATTAGCAAGATAACCCTCTATCCTTAACCCCCCTCCCTCCACATTCCAGATGTGTGTGCCTACCTATTTCCAAACCCCCCAGCTAAATAACAATGAGGACTAAAAGCTTCTCCTTCCACCGGTCTCTCATATAGCCTGCAGGAAACACACACACACACCGGTCTCTCATATAGCCTGCAGGAAACACACACACACCGGTCTCTCATATAGCCTGCAGGAAACACACACACACCGGTCTCTCATATAGCCTGCAGGAAACACACACACACCGGTCTCTCATATAGCCTGCAGGAAACACACACACACACACACCGGTCTCTCATATAGCCTGCAGGAAACACACACACACACACACCGGTCTCTCATATAGCCTGCAGGAAACACACACACACACCGGTCTCTCATATAGCCTGCAGGAAACACACACACACACCGGTCTCTCATATAGCCTGCAGGAAACACACACACACACCGGTCTCTCATATAGCCTGCAGGAAACACACACACACACCGGTCTCTCATATAGCCTGCAGGAAACACACACACACACCGGTCTCTCATATAGCCTGCAGGAAACACACACACCGGTCTCTCATATAGCCTGCAGGAAACACACACACCGGTCTCTCATATAGCCTGCAGGAAACACACACACCGGTCTCTCATATAGCCTGCAGGAAACACACACACCAGCTGGTCAGAGAGCCTGTAGGAAACACACCCACCAGCTGGTCAGAGAGCCTGTAGGAAACACACACACCGGTCTCTCATATAGCCTGCAGGAAACACACACACCAGCTGGTCAGAGAGCCTGTAGGAAACACACACACCAGCTGGTCAGAGAGCCTGTAGGAAACACACACACCCACCAGCTGGTCAGAGAGCCTGTAGGAAACACACACACCAGCTGGTCAGAGAGCCTGCAGGAAACACACCCACCAGCTGGTCAGAGAGCCTGTAGGAAACACACCCACCCACCAGCTGGTCAGAGAGCCTGTAGGAAACACACACACCCACCAGCTGGTCAGAGAGCCTGTAGGAAACACACACACCCACCAGCTGGTCAGAGAGCCTGTAGGAAACACACACACCAGCTGGTCAGAGAGCCTGTAGGAAACACACACACCCACCAGCTGGTCAGAGAGCCTGTAGGAAACACACACACCAGCTGGTCAGAGAGCCTGTAGGAAACACACACACCCACCAGCTGGTCAGAGAGCCTGTAGGAAACACACACACCCACCAGCTGGTCAGAGAGCCTGTAGGAAACACACCCACCAGCTGGTCAGAGAGCCTGTAGGAAACACACCCACCAGCTGGTCAGAGAGCCTGTAGGAAACACACCCACCAGCTGGTCAGAGAGCCTGTAGGAAACACACCCACCAGCTGGTCAGAGAGCCTGTAGGAAACACACCCACCAGCTGGTCAGAGAGCCTGTAGGAAACACACACACCCACCAGCTGGTCAGAGAGCCTGTAGGAAACACACACACCCACCAGCTGGTCAGAGAGCCTGTAGGAAACACACACACCAGCTGGTCAGAGAGCCTGTAGGAAACACACCCACCAGCTGGTCAGAGAGCCTGTAGGAAACACACCCACCAGCTGGTCAGAGAGCCTGTAGGAAACACACACACCAGCTGGTCAGAGAGCCTGCAGGAAACACACACACCCACCAGCTGGTCAGAGAGCCTGTAGGAAACACACACACCCACCAGCTGGTCAGAGAGCCTGTAGGAAACACACCCACCAGCTGGTCAGAGAGCCTGTAGGAAACACACCCACCAGCTGGTCAGAGAGCCTGTAGGAAACATACACACCAGCTGGTCAGAGAGCCTGCAGGAAACACACACACCCACCAGCTGGTCAGAGAGCCTGTAGGAAACACACCCACCAGCTGGTCAGAGAGCCTGTAGGAAAATGCACATGGGAATTCCTGCTGGGTTGGTGAGGATTATTTTCTCTTCGATGAGGGGGGAGTCTCTGTGTGTAAAGTGATGTGGATATCGGAACGTGTATGGACATTCAACCCTCTCAGCCTAACTCTGTCCATCAACTGCAACCACTGGAATGTTATTGTGAAAGAACAAGGGAATCCACACAGGGCTCTACAGTGGGACCGTTTTACTTGCATATCTGCCCAAATATTTGACTGTGCGAGCTGGAGTTTTAATTTAGGAGCTCCAGTGCGCCTAGAAAAATATCACCCAGGTGATAATTGTTGCAAGGATTACTTCAATGTACCACAGCCCCTGAGCGCCATGGACAAAACGTCTTGTTACACCAAATAGTTATTGTTACACACGTGTAGTTAGCTACAAAGTGTTACCTGCCTCGACACACACTGGGAGATACAGGAAGTACTGGGAGATACAGGGAAGAGAAAGACAGGAGTAGAACAGAGGGATTGAGGAAGAGGGTTGGTGTAGAGAAAGACAGGAGTAGAACAGAGGGATTGAGGAAGAGGGTTGGTGTAGAGAAAGACAGGAGCAGAACAGAGGGATTGAGGAAGAGGGTTGGTGTAGAGAAAGACAGGAGTAGAACAGAGGGATTGAGGAAAAGGGTTGGTGGAGAGAAAGACAGGAGTAGAACAGAGGGATTGAGGAAGAGAAAAGCGAACGATAGAGGGATGCTGGGGGAGTGCCGATGGTTGTCATGGTGCTTCTGTGTGCCGGTAGCATGTTTGAATCTCAATGCCGTCTCAGAGAATCACTACATATTTTTACACCTGCAGGTTGTGTGTGTGTGCACATGGACATGACTGCGGATGTGTGTGTGTGATCGAGGTGTTCGCTGAGAGTGTGCGGTGAGTGAGGGTGTGTGTAGGTCTGTGCAGGGGTGCCACGTTTCCTGGATTTTTACACAATCCAATATGTCTTCTCCATTTAGAACAAAAAGTAAGCAAAAATGCCCACAGTCATCAAGCTAGGTAAGAGATCATTATTAAATATGTTTAAGTGATTAATAAGACTGAACTAGATCAAAGGTAATTCAATAATAAATATTGTTGCACCTTTAACCAACAGCCTAACAAATGAACAACTCTTGACAAAATACAAAGACTTTTAATTGTCTTTATTAAGACCTCCTCTATATCACATTTCAGCCACAACGACCAGCCAACCCGAGCCGCCTGCATGCACAACACCCCACCAGTCTAGTCAGTAACTAATCTCTCTCCCAACACTATTTCCTTCCCAGTTCACACCTTTTTTTTAAAGGAAAGGTTTGGAAACAAAAACAAAACTTTAAAATCCCACATACACCTCAAATACACAGTTGAATTCGGAGGTTTACATACACAGAGGTTGTAGTCATTAAAACTCATTTTTCAACAACTCCACAAATTTCTTGTTAACAAACTATAGTTTTGGCAAGTCGGTTAGGACATCTACTTTGTGCACAAGTCATTTTTCCAACAATTGTTTACAGACAGATTATTTCACTTATAATTCACTGTATCACAATTCCAGTGGGTCAGAAGTTTACATACACTAAGTTCACTGTGCCTTTAAACAGCTTGGAAAATTCCAGAAAATTATGTCATGGCTTAAGAAGCTTCTGATAGGCTAATTGACATCATTTGTGTCAATTCGAGGTGACCTGTGGATGTATTTCAAGGCCTACCTTCAAACTCGGTGCCTCTTTGCTTGACATCATGGGATAATCAAAAGAAATCAGCCAAGACCTCAGAAAAAAATTGTAGACCTCCACAAGTCTGTACACCAGTATAAACCGCATGGGACCACACACGTCATACCACTCAGGAAGGAGACTCGTTCTGTCTCCAAGAGATGAACGTACTTTGGTGCGAAAAGTGCAAATCAATCCCAGAACAACAGCAAAGGACCTTGGAAGATGCTGGAGGAAATAGGTACAAAAGTATCTATATCTACGGTAAAACAAGTCTTATATCGACATAACCTGAACGGCCACTCAGAAAGGAAGAAGCCACTGCTCAAAAACTGCCATAAAAAAGCCAGACTACAGTTTGCAACTGCACATGGGGACATCGATCGTACTTTTTGGAGAAATGTCCTCTGGTCTGATGAAGCAAAAATAGAACTGTTTGGTCATAATGACCATCATTATGTTTGGAGGGAAAAGGGGGAGGCTTGCAAGCCGAAAAACACCATCCCAACCGTGAAACACGATGTGGCAGCATCATGTTGTGGGGGTGCTTTGCTGCAGGAGGGACTGGTGCACTTCACAAAATAGATGGCATCATAAGGAAGAAAAATTGTGTGGATATATTGAAGCAACATCTAAAGACATCAGTCAGGAAGTTAAAGCTTGGTCGCAAATGGGTCTTCCAAATGGACAATGACCTCAAGCATACTTCCAAAGTTGTGGCAAAATGGCTTAAGGACAACAAAGTCAAGGTATTGGAGTGGCCATCACAAAGCCCTGACCTCAACCCTATAGAAAATTTGTGGGCAGAACTGAAAAAGCGTGTGCGAGCAAGGAGGCCTACAAACCTGAATCAGTTACACCAGCTCTGTCATGAGGAATGGGCCAAAAATCACCCAACTTATTGTGGGAAGCTTGTGGAAGGCTACCCTAAACATTTGACCCAAGTTAAACAATTCAAAGGCAATGCTACCAAATAATAATTGAGTATGTAAACTTCTGAGCCACTAGGAAAGAAATAAAAGCTGAATTAAATAATTCTCTCTCCTATTATTCTGACATTTCACATTCTTAAAATAAAGAGGTGATCAGAGGTGATCCTAACTGACCTAAAACTGGGATTTTTTACTTTGATTAAATGTCAGGAATTGTGAATAACGGAGTTTAAATATTTGGCTACGGTGTAAACTTCCGACATTGACTGTACATTAACACACAAACAGCAAGTCCTCCATATCATTTTTCTCATAGGACTAATAGTACCGGAGAGCTCTTTTACTTACACACAACATAGCCGGGTCACCCCGCCCTGTCCCTAAGTGTCCACCCCTCTGCAGCGCCCCGTTGAGGGGCGGCAGGTAGCATAGCAGGTAGGAGCTTTGGGCCAGTAACCGAAAGGTTGCTGGATCGAATCCCCGAGGGACAAGGTAAAAATGTGTCGTTCTGCCCCTCAGCAAGGCAGTTAACACCACCCGGGGAACAGTGGGTTGACGTGGATGTCGACCTACGGCAGCCCCCCACCCCGGTCTGATTCAGAACAGTTGGGTTAAATACGGAAGACACATTTCAGTTGAATGCATTCAGTTGTACAACTGACTAGGATTCCCCTTTCCCAACACACCCCACTCCGCTTTAGGATCTTAGTGAAACATTCATTATTGGTTTCAGGTGTGTTAGGCCAAGGCCAGAGTGACAACAGTACAGCAGACCCCCAGGGCCAGGACTGAGCAGCCCAGCAACAGTACAGCAGACCCCCAGGGCCAGGACTGAGCAGCCCAGCAACAGTACAGCAGACCACCAGGGCCAGGACTGAGCAGCCCAGCAGCTTGGGATTAGCCGAAATAGGTATCTCCCTTGACGTGGGCCTGTTTTCAATACAGACTCCTTTAGTCATACAACATTTTCCCACTCTTAAATGGTAGTCTATAAAAAATAGCTCAAAAGAAAGTGCAAGTCTCTCCAATTCTGCTCTCTTCAAACTACATCTAGCATATTGGCTGATATAGACCAGTATTACAATGTGAGGGACATGTGAGAATCTCAGGTAATTTAAAATCTATTTCTGAAATTATGTTTGCTCATTTGATATTGCCGGTATGGCGCAAAATTGCTGGAACCTGCTGGCAAGTGAGCTGCGACACATACGCCTAAAATAACATTACGGGACTGAGGTTGGATTTGGGAGCCGTTCTTGCGGACAGAAAGCCAGCAGTTGCGGGATGAAGAGGTCGGTCCGCGCAGACCTCTACTGGGCACCATGACAGCAAAGCCTGTAACGTTAGAGCTGTTTATTACTGTCAGTGTGAAAAGTAGGGAATTAGCTAGGGAGAGTTAGCTTGGGAAGTAGCTAGGGAAACTGACTGAACAATAACGTTATATTGCCACGCTGACTAATAAAACTAACATTGCAACGTCAGAAAATCAATCTTAAATCGGTTGGCTGATGGTTTCGTTGTTTTGATTCAGGACTAATGAGATTGATGCAACAAGAATAGATTACGTTAACCATTTTTTTGCCAACTCTCTCGAACAGTAAATCAACTGCGGAAAGCTAGCCAAGATCATTTACTTCTGAAACAAAACAAAGGCTACAAAACATTTCCTTACAAACAGCAGCTGTTAGCGATATGAAGTGGCTATTATTACTATCTATCTGACAGATAACTAGAGGCTAGCGCTGACCTGGCCTGGTAGCTGCTAGTGTAGTTTATTCATTCACCTCAGTGGAGAGGGGATGAAACATTAGCTAACCTTACATATCATTAACAATACTAACTCAGCACTGCTAATTAACACTCGTTTTTTTCTGTAAAGTTAAAGGGCAGTTAACCTGCCAGCTACATCAATCAACTAAATATTAGCCAGCCTTCCAGAAGCCTTGCCTTCACACCTCCTCTCAGCCCGCTCTGTGGTGTCCGTGTGGTCCCAGCTGAACACTCCAAACAACCTACCCGACGACACGGAGGCGTCCATATGGTCCTAAAGCACTCTGTTGCCGGGGTTTTGTATCTCATTGCCATGATAAAACTGTGTGTGTGTGTGTGTGTGTGTGTGTGGTGGGGGGGGGGGGGGCATGACCCCCGTCCCCGGTGAAAGTTGCACCTCTGCGTGTGTGTGTGTGCATGTACGTGTGCAACTAAGGGTGTAAATGGAGTTTTGAGGGGATTAGGCCATGGATTGGGTAGAATCTCTCACTGGGAAGACAGAAAACCATGTGTCTGCTAAATGGCAGAGATTTGAAACTCTCTTCTGTCTTAAGCACTTTGTGGTTATTTTATTTTCATTGTGGTAGAGCCATCCTTTCAGCTCAGCCCGGGGCTGGGAATTAAAGATGCATTTTCTCTTTCTCTCTTCCATAAGAGATGCCCAACCCAAACACTCATCTGTCTCATCCTCTACTTTCCTGCCCTTCTGTAACACTTATCCCTCCCTTCTCTCTCTCCTCAGAAACACAAAGAGAGGGAGAGACACAAACCTAAACACAAGAAGATTCTAGAGCTTTCCCCCACCCTCGCTCCATCTCTCATGGTCACCTCAGACAAGGTGAGCCCACTCCTCCTTTCCGCCCTGCTTCTCTCCCTCTATTTCTCTCTGTCTCTCCATCTCACTCTGTGGGTTTAATGTGAGGTGAACATTGACCAGCTCTGTTAGGCATTAGGGCTGGACTGACCTCTCTCATGCTCCACTTCTCCTCTCTCTCCTTTCCTTTCTTCTCCACTCCTCTCTCCTTTCCTTTCTTCTCCACTCCTCTCTCTCCTTTCCTTTCTTCTCCACTCTTCTCTCTCCTTTCCTTTCTTCTCCACTCCTCCTCGCCTTTCCTCTCCACTCCACTCCTCCTCTCCTTTCCTCTCCACTCCTCTTCTCCTTCCCTCCCTCTCCTCTATACTCCTACACTCCACTCTTCCTCTCCTCCCTCTCCTCTCCAATCATCCTCTTCTCTCCCCTCCTCTCCTCAACCATCTCCCAGAGCTACAGCAGCGGTGGTGGAGGAGGAGTCTCCTCTTTGCCCACCTCATCTCAGAAGCGATTGGATGACAGTGCCGCCCGTTTCACCACCGCCAACTTCCAGGAAGTGCCTGTGCACTCCGGGAGTGCTAAGGACGCCCCCTCCATGGGGTCAGAGAGCAAACAAGGGTCGGAGGTCAAACAGGGCAAAAAGAGCATTTGCCATGGGATTGGTGTTCAGCGGGGACACAAGTCCCTCACACCTGGGAAGCCCCTCGCCTCTGCTGTGGTCACTATGGCAACCTCCTCCACTGCCGCCTCCTCCACTGGAACCTTTCATCAAGGTGAGTTTGATACACTGTTTACGTCTGTACGTGTGTTTGTGTGTTTGTGCGTGTGTCGTTTGTCGTTTGTGAATGCCTGTGTGTGTGTATGACAGTTGTTGGATGTTGTCCAGAGTGCCAGCGGTAGTGTATGACCGTCATTTCCCTGGCTAGATCCTAGCTCCTGTAATCTCTGCCACACACAAACAACACACACAGAGACACTAGAGAGGGACACTCAGACTCCATCAGTCTCCCTTGACCTCTGACCCCTTATGGCAGCATGTGTCTGTATTTCAGCCTTGAGGGGGCAACTCTGGAGGTCTGACGTGTTGTAAGTTGCATCTAGTGGGATAAGTGTCTCCCAGTCCAACTAGAGACTGAGGAACAAGGAGATGACTATTAGAGATTCTCCCAGTCCAACTAGAGACTGAGGAACAAGGAGATGACTATTAGAGATTATCCCAGTCCAACTAGAGACTGAGGAACAAGGAGATGACTATTAGAGATTATCCCAGTCCAACTAGAGACTGAGGAACAAGGAGATGACTATTAGAGATTATCCCAGTCCAACTAGAGACTGAGGAACAAGGAGATGACTATTAGAGATTCTCCCAGTCCAACTAGAGACTGAGGAACAAGGAGATGACTATTAGAGATTATCCCAGTCCAACTAGAGACTGAGGAACAAGGAGATGACTATTAGAGATTATCCCAGTCC
Source organism: Oncorhynchus kisutch (assembly GCF_002021735.2). Classification (NCBI taxonomy): domain Eukaryota; kingdom Metazoa; phylum Chordata; class Actinopteri; order Salmoniformes; family Salmonidae; genus Oncorhynchus; species Oncorhynchus kisutch. The sequence continues at coordinate 76,148,665 of NC_034184.2, forward strand.
AACTAGAGACTGAGGAACAAGGAGATGACTATTAGAGATTCTCCCAGTCCAACTAGAGACTGAGGAACAAGGAGATGACTATTAGAGATTCTCCCAGTCCAACTAGAGACTGAGGAACAAGGAGATGACTATTAGAGATTCTCCCAGTCCAACTAGAGACTGAGGAACAAGGAGATGACTATTAGAGATTCTCCCAGTCCAACTAGAGACTGAGGAACAAGGAGATGACTATTAGAGATTATCCCAGTCCAACTAGAGACTGAGGAACAAGGAGATGACTATTAGAGATTATCCCAGTCCAACTAGAGACTGAGGAACAAGGAGATGACTATTAGAGATTCTCCCAGTCCAACTAGAGACTGAGGAACAAGGAGATGACTATTAGAGATTCTCCCAGTCCAACTAGAGACTGAGGAACAAGGAGATGACTATTAGAGATTCTCCCAGTCCAACTAGAGACTGAGGAACAAGGAGATGACTATTAGAGATTCTCCCAGTCCAACTAGAGACTGAGGAACAAGGAGATGACTATTAGAGATTCTCCCAGTCCAACTAGAGACTGAGGAACAAGGAGATGACTATTAGAGATTCTCCCAGTCCAACTAGAGACTGAGGAACAAGGAGATGACTATTAGAGATTATCCCAGTCCAACTAGAGACTGAGGAACAAGGAGATGACTATTAGAGATTCTCCCAGTCCAACTAGAGACTGAGGAACAAGGAGATGACTATTAGAGATTCTCCCAGTCCAACTAGAGACTGAGGAACAAGGAGATGACTATTAGAGATTCTCCCAGTCCAACTAGAGACTGAGGAACAAGGAGATGACTATTAGAGATTCTCCCAGTCCAACTAGAGACTGAGGAACAAGGAGATGACTATTAGAGATTCTCCCAGTCCAACTAGAGACTGAGGAACAAGGAGATGACTATTAGAGATTATCCCAGTCCAACTAGAGACTGAGGAACAAGGAGATGACTATTAGAGATTCTCCCAGTCCAACTAGAGACTGAGGAACAAGGAGATGACTATTAGAGATTATCCCAGTCCAACTAGAGACTGAGGAACAAGGAGATGACTATTAGAGATTATCCCAGTCCAACTAGAGACTGAGGAACAAGGAGATGTATATTTGAGGGAAAAGAGACAGAGAGCAAAAATAACTATGTTATCTGTTACTGGTGCCTCCATGTGTCTAGCAGTGCCAGAGGTTGTGTGTGTGTATTAAGTCTGCAAACAGCTTCTCCTCTCTCTCCCAGCCCTCCTGCTGTCAAATAAGACGTCCTCCACCGTGACTTCTCCCACCTCTGACTTCCTGGGCTTCTCTGATCCGTTGCTGCGCTCTGGAGGCGGGGACTCCTTCTCCCCGCCCTCGTTCAGCCGCTGCCTAGTGAAGCCCAGTGAGCTCACGTCCTCGGAGGGCATGGCGTCGCTCAGCACCTTCGGTTCGATGATGTCACTTCCTGCCAGCGTTGGCGTAGCCGGCGGTAAACTGTACGAGAACTCTCTCAGTGAGCCAACGGGGAACGTTGCTGCCTCGGCCGGCTACAAACGCTCCTCATCATCCTCCTCTTCCTCTGGGCCAGGGATGGGGGGAGAAGAAGGAGTGAAGGGAAAGAAGAAGAGAGGAAACTGGAGGAACCGATATGGACCCTGCTTCAATGCTCCTGACGGCATGGCTACAGACGGACCTGAGCACCACACAGCACCGCTACCTCTCCCTTCATCGTCCTCTTCTCTCTCCTCCACCTCATCCTCCTCTCCTTCCCCCTCCTCTACCAGCGCTCTGCCAGGCCGGCCCGGTGGAGGTGAGAGGGGAGGAGAGAGAGGAGGTCTGCTGTGTGTTGGTGTCAGCAGTGGGATCCAGAAGTCTCTTTCCTTACTGAGGAACGGCAGTGTGCAGATTGATGGAGTCACCTCTACTCCCTCTGGGACCGGTAGGATCCACACACACAAACCACCACTTTCATCACTCTGTCTTTCATTGCTCATTCTATCAAAGCATGTTTTGTATCAGCAGCCGTGTGGAGACGATGACTGACCATAAAGCAGTACAGGACTAAATGGGAGAGAGCTGCCTAAGGGATGAACAGGCCATTAGAGGTTGTTGTAGTAGACTCTCCCTGTTTGAGAGGAGGGGAAGGTTAGAGTGCTGTGAAGTCTGTCTGTCTGTCTGTCTGTCTGTCTGTCTGTCTCGTTTCATCTTGTGTTCTGTTTCTTGGCAACCGCGTCAATGCTTTGGAGTTCCCTTCTGCTGCAGGAAATGTCTAGTTGCATCCTTTTCTCTCTCTGTGTTTCTCTTTCTGTATTTCTCTCTCTTTCTCCCTCTCTATTCCTCACTATATTTGTTCCCCCCATTTCTCTCTCTCTCTCGTTCTCTCCTTCTTTAATCTCTCTACACTCCTCCCTCTTATCCATGCCTCTCTCATTCCTTCCTTTACCCTCCTATCTTTCTCTCTTGCCTCTCCCCTGTTCTGTAGGCTCTCTCAATGTTTGACTTATTGATTTCCACATTTTGTTGTTACAGCCTGATTTCAAAATGGATTCAATTGTGTTGATTTCTCACCCACTTACACAGAATACCCCATAATGACCAAGTGAAAACATGTTTTTAGAATTATTGTTATTAATTTGTTTATTTACATGAAAACAAAGAAAATATCCAATTTTGCATAAGTATTCACACCCCTGAGTCGATACATGTTAGAATCATCTTTAGCAGCTATTACAGCCTTGAGTCTTTCTGGGTAAATCTCTAAGAGCTTTCCACACCTGGATTGTGTAACATTTGCCCATTTATTATTTTCAAAATGTTAAAGCTCTGCCAAATTGGTTGTTGATCATTGCTAGACAACCATTGTCAGGTCTTACCATAGATTTCCAAGCAGATTTAAGTCAAAACTGTAACTCGGCCACTCGGGAACATTCACTGTCTTCTTGGTAATCAACTCCAGTGTAGATTTGGCCTTGTGTTTTAGGTTATTGTCCTGCTGAAAGGTGAATTCATCTCCCAGTGTCTGGTGGAAATCAGACTGAACCTCTAGGACTTTGCCTGTGATTTGCTCCATTCCTTGTTCTTTTTTTTTATCCTGAAAAACTTCCCATTCCTTAACGATTACAAGCATACCCATAACATGATGCAGCCACCACTATGCTTGAACATATGGAGAGTGGTACTCAGTAATGTGTTGTATTGGATTTGACCCAAACATAACACTTTGTATTCAGGACAAAAAGTTAATTGCTTTGCCATATTTTTTGCTGTATTACTTTAGTGCCTTTTTGCAAAAAAGGATGCACGTTTTGGAATATTTGGATTCTTCCTTCTTTTCACTCTGTCAATTAGGTTAGTACTGTGGAGTAACTACAATGTTGTTGATCCATCCTCAGTTTTCTCCTACCACAGCCATTAAACTCTGTAACTATTTACAGTCACCATTGGCCTCATGGTGAAATCCCTGAGTGGTTTCCTTCCTCTTCGGCAACTGAGTTAGGAAGGAGGCCTGTATCTTTATAGTGACTGGGTGTATTGATACACCATCCGAAGTGTAATTAATAACTTCACTATGCACAAAGGGATATTCATGGTCAGCTTTTTTAAATTTTGACCCATCTACGAATAGGTGCCCTTTGCGAGGCCTTGGGAAACCTCCCTTTGACATTATGGGGTATTGTGTGGCCAGAGAACAAAAAAATCTCTATTTTAATCCATTTTAAATACAGGCTGTAACACAACAAAAGATGGAAAAGTCAAGGGGTGTGAATGCTTTCTGAAGGCTGTGTGTGTGTGTGTGTGTGTGTGTGTGTGTGTGTGTGTGTGTGTGTGTGTGTACTGTAAATATTTAGCTGGGGGTTAATGTGGGGCGGTAATGGAGATTCTTGTCGTTAATCTCATCCCTCCATCCTGTCTCCTGCCGTTCCCGCTGACAGATAGATAGTTAATCTGACAGATTGTTGTGTGTGTGTGTGTGATGGTTGGGGGCTAAATGGGGGTTATATCTTGGTTGGGTTAATGTTTGATAATACGGGGTGTGTCTGGGTGGGGGGTTAATCAGTGCTGGTTAATGTCATCGGGAGGGCAGCTTGGGTTAAAGTAGGCTTCACGTTTTACAGGCAGGGCTCCAGCCGTCTGATATGTTGGCTGCTGTTCAGTGTAGTATCTCTCCTGGTTTACCTTCTCTAAACCTAGTACATCTCTCCTGGTTTACCCTCTCTAAACCTAGTACATCTCTCCTGGTTTACCCTCTCTAAACCTAGTACATCTCTCCTGGTTTACCTTCTCTAAATCTAGTACATCTCTCCTGGTTTACCCTCTCTAAACCTAGTACACCTCTCCTGGTTTACCCTCTCTAAACCTAGTACATCTCTCCTGGTGAGGGTGAGCCCCCCCCCCCCCCCCCAGGCTTAGATGTGGTGGGTCCCTGGCCTGAGGAGGATGGATGGGGGGGGGGTGATGTTGTTAAGTCCTTATTGATCACTTTTGATTGATTCCCAATTGGACAGTCCTACACCGATGTAGCTGAGCTAATCATCACCCCCCCCCCCCCCCCCCCCCCCCCACCACCACCACCACCACACACACACACACACATATCCCCAGCCATCCTTTCTTATGTGTTGTTGATGATTCACTGGAGGCCATAAAAGCATATTAGCTACATGTGTTCCTGTGTAGACATGAGAAATGTAGCCCCACCGTTCAGCCAGTAGTACTGGAGCCTAAGCTTTGGGATGGATATGTGTAGGTGGACCAATAAGTAGGGGACAGGTAGCAATATGCCAATACATTTTGTATTTTCAATAATGTTATATCTGTAGAGAGTTAACTTCAGATTGCTCGTTTCATAACCTTTTCGATGTTTAGTCCTCTATATAGGACCGGTTCCCTCTAATATGTCTGTGTACAGCGCGCTCTGTGAACGGTGCAACGTCAAACGCCTTAAACTCCCTAAAAGCGGTGGTTGTTCCGATTTTCATATGCGCTATTGCAAGCACTGCTGTGTTTCATAGACACAGGAATCAGTGTTTTGCATAGGGAGCAACACGTTACATTTTCTGGCCTATCCAGACAAAGAGAGGATTTCCTTTGCCTGTGAAACTCACAAGTGCGCTTGCAATAGCGCATATGAATCGGGAGAATCTAGCGGAAGCAACAATAGTAGTCGTTTCATTTCGCTGTGATCTCAAATGGGATTTATAGCTCTAAACATTTTTTTTTTTATCGTTTAAATAAAGGACACTTTATCTTGGTCACAGACGGACGAAATCACTTCGTGCTTAAAGTTGAAGTTGTGACGAGTCTGCACACATTTGAATGGTGTCTGTCAGAAAAGTCGATGTTGTCACTTATATGAAATGGTGCCAATATATTTTTGTCACTAAGTATGATCATGCAGTATTTATTTGACACTTATATTTAGAAAGCATTGCAGTCATTTCAAGCCCCACTTTTGTTGAATAGGAAAACAATGATATGCATTTTCATATGTGTGTAATATTTGTACTATGTACTTTAGCTTGTATTCTCAAGTGACTACATTTTATAGCAATTTTTTTTAAACCAGAAATGTGAGTTCCAGACCTTTCTAAAACTATGCAGCATTACCAGTTATTGTTTATGGCCACCTTGTGAAAAAATAATTACTTTTGGGTATATCTATTTTTACAGAAATCTACATTTTGCCTTATAATTCAAATCAAATGTTATTGGTCACATTCACATGGTTAGCAGATGTTATTGGTCACATTCACATGGTTAGCAGATGTTATTGGTCACATACACATGGTTAGCAGATGTTATTGGTCACATACACATGGTTCGCAGATGTTATTGGTCACATTCACATGGTTCGCAGATGTTATTGGTCACATTCACATGGTTAGCAGATGTTAATGATCACATTCACATGGTTAGCAGATGTTAATGATCACATTCACTTGGTTAGCAGATGTTAATGGTCACAAACACATGGTTAGCAGATGTTAATGCGAGTGTAGCGAAATGCTTGTGCTTCTAGTTCCCTACAGTGCAGTAATATCTAACAAGTGATCTAACAATTCCCCAATAACTACTTAATACCCACACATTCAAGGTAGCATCAAATAATGTCTTATTTTAACATGAATGTCTGGTAAAGAATTCTGTTATTGAATGGTATTAGACCATCATCTGAAATGACCTTATCGGTATATAAATAGTGGATTGTCTTCAACAATCTTGTAAGTTAGGAGCTGTGTTGTCTTGTGTAGATGATGGTATGATTTGAGGAGTAGTCTAGGAGTTTATGCAGTATGTGATCCCCACCCCCCCTCTCAGGCACAAAGCACTCTTGTTCCTCTTGTGAATGTGTGCTGCCAACAGCCATTCAACCTTTTGTGGGGTGATGGGGGCCTCTCTCTCTCTCTTCTTCTCCCCACAACCACCACCACCATCCCAGGGGTCACTAAGGGGCAGGGGCAGAGTTTATCCCGTGTGCGTGTGCGTGTGCGCGCGCTCTGTGTGTGTGTATGTATGTATATAAAATCAATGAAATAGCAGCAGCAACAAACAGAGAAATAGAAGGACATGTGATGGAGTCACATGAATATGTATGGGGCCTCTCCAGTCTTCAACCCTGTATGAAAAGCTGTGTGTTGTGATAGAAGAATGTGTGAGTCATCAGATTTCTTCCTGTTATTCTGGGTCAGCTGCAGGACTGACATACTGCGTGTGTGTTTAATATGCGTTTGTTTGTGTGTCTGTAATATGTGTGTGTTTAATACCTGGGTGTGTGTGTTTAATACCTGGGTGTGTGTGTTTAATATGTGTTTGTGTGTCTTTAGTGTGTGTGTGTGTGTGTGTCTTTAATATCTGTGTGTGTGTGTTTAATATCTGTGTGTGTGTGTGTGTGTGTGTGTGTGTTTAATATCTGTGTGTGTGTTTAATATCTGTGTGTGTTTAATATGTGTTTGTTTGTGTGTCTTTAGTGTGTGTGTGTGTGTCTTTAATATCTGGGTGTGTGTGTTTAATGTGTGGGTGTGTGTGTTTAATACCTGGGTGTGTGTGTAATATTTTTGGGTGTGTTTAATATGTGTATACATGCTGAATGCCTGTTATTGCTCTGATTTGATCAAGCCCACTCATTCATGACATCAATCACTACTTTCCTGCAGACTTATAAACACCAGACAATGAGAACTTTACTTCCATGGTTATGAAAAATGATCATAGTGATGATGATGATGATGTCTCTCTTTGTAGGTGCATTCTCCAGTGGTGACGTGTCATCAGGGGCGGGACCTGTTGCTATGGGTGGCGCTAACTCTGAGTTGCAGCAGCCGACACCCTCACTAGCCCCTCCCACTCCCCTCACTGCCACAGCCCCCCTGACCAGCACAGCCTCCTCCCATGTGAGCAGACACACACACATAAACACGCGCGCACACACACACACACACACACCACCACACGCACACACACATACACACCACCGCACACACACACATACACACCACCGCACATACATACATACATACATATTTACATACATACATATTTATTTACATACATACATACACACATACATACAGTGGGGCAAAAAAGTATTTAATCAGCCACCAATTGTGCAAGTTCTCCCACTTAAAAAGATGAGAGAGGCCTGTAATTTTCATCATAGGTACACTTCAACTATGACAGACAAAATGAGAGAAGAAAAATCCAGAAAATCACATTGTAGGATTTTTTATGAATTTATTTGCAAATTATGGTGGAAAATAAGTATTTGGTCAATAACAAAAGTTTATCTCAATACTTTGTTATATACCCTTTGTTGGCAATGACAGAGGTCAAACGTTTTCTGTAAGTCTTCACAAGGTTTTCACACACTGTTGCTGGTATTTTGGCCCATTCCTCCATGCAGATCTCCTCTAGAGCAGTGATGTTTTGGGGCTGTTGCTGGGCAACACGGACTTTCAACTCCCTCCAAAGATGTTCTATGGGGTTGAGATCTGGAGACTGGCTAGGCCACTCCAGGACCTTGAAATGCTTCTTACGAAGCCACTCCTTCATTGCCCGCGTAGTGTGTTTGGGATCATTGTCATGCTGAAAACCCAGCCACCTTTCATCTTCAATGCCCTTGCTGATGGAAGGAGATTTTCACTCAAAATCTCACGATACATGGCCCCATTCATTTTTTCCTTTACACGGATCAGTCGTCCTGGTCCCTTTGCAGAAAAACAGCCCCAAAGCATGATGTTTCCACCCCCATGCTTCACAGTAGGTATGGTGTTCTTTGGATGCAACTCAGCATTCTTTGCCCTCCAAACACGACGAGTTGAGTTTTTACCAAAAAGTTATATTTTGGTTTCATCTGACCATATGACATTCTCCCAATCTTCTTCTGGATCATCCAAATGCTCTCTTGCAAACTTCAGACGGGCCTGGACATGTACTGGCTTAAGCAGGGGGATATGTCTGGCACTGCAGGATTTGAGTCCCTGGCGGCGTAGTGTGTTACTGATGGTAGGCTTTGTTACTTTGGTCCCAGCTCTCTGCAGGTCATTCACTAGGTCCGTGTGTTTCTGGGATTTTTGCTCACCGTTCTTGTGATCATTTTGACCCCACGGGATGAGATCTTGCGTGGAGCCCCAGACCGAGGGAGATTATCAGTGGTCTTGTATGTCTTCCATTTCCTAATAATTGCTCCCACAGTTGATTTCTTCAAACCAAGCTGCTTACCTATTGCAGATTCAGTCTTCCCAGCCTGGTGCAGGTCTACAATTTTGTTTCTGGTGTCCTTTGACAGCTCTTTGGTCTTGGCCATAGTGGAGTTTGGAGTGTGACTGTTTGAGGTTGTGGACTGCTCTCTTTTATACTGATAACAAGTTCAAACAGGTGCCATTAATACAGGTAACGAGTGGAGGACAGAGGAGCCTCTTAAAGAAGAAGTTACAGGTCTGTGAGAGCCAGACATCTTGCTTGTTTGTAGGTGACCAAATACTCATTTTCCACTATAATTTGCAAATAAATTCATTAAAAATCCTACAATGTGATTTTCTAGATTTGTTTTCTCATTTTGTCTGTCATAGTTGAAGTGTACCTATGATGAAAATTACAGGCCTCTCTCATCTTTTTAAGTGGGAGAACTTGCACAATTGGTGGCTGACTAAATACTTTTTTGCCCCACTGTACATACATACATACACAGGCATGCACACGCACACACACCCCATACACACCACACACACACACACACATACACACCACCACACACATACACACCACCAGACACCACACACATACACACCACCACACACATACACACCACCAGACACCACATACACACCACCAGACACCACACATATATACACACATACACACCACCAGACACCACACACATACACACCACCACACACACATACACACCACCGCACACCACACACGAACACCACACACACATACACACCACCAGACACCACACACACACACACACCACACACACACAGACTAGTCCTGTACTGAGCAGTCAGATCAACGTTAATGTCAGAGACATATAAGTTAAATAAAGTTCTGGAAAGCATGAGAGACAGGTTTCATATCTAACATCCTGACCACCCCCCCATCTCTGACCCCTGACCTCCTAGCTGGTCCTCTTTCCAAATGAGCAGGGGCTCTTTTTCTCTCTCTCTGACCAGTTGTACCCCTCTGCTCGACCCCCCTCTCTCTGCCCAGTTGTCTCTCCCCCCCATCTCTCTCATTTCAATTCAAAGGGATTTATTGGCCTGGGAAACATATGTTTACATTGCCAAAGCAAATTAAATGGATAAGAAACAAAAGTGAAATAAACTAAACAAAATCACAGTTAACATTACACTCCAACAGAATAAAGACATTTCAAATATCATAGTATGTATATATACAGTGTTGTAACGATGTGCAAATAGTTAAAGCACAAAAAGGAAAATAAATAAACATAAACCTGGGTTGTATTTACATGGTGTTTGTTCTTCACTGGTTGACCTTTTCTTGTGGCAACAGGTCACAAAATCTTGCTGCTGTGATGGCACACTAGTATTTCACCAAATTGATATGGGAGTTTATAAAAATTGGGTTTATTTTCGAATTCTTTGATGATCTGTGTAATCTGAGGGAAATATGTGTCTCTAATATTGTCATACATTTGGCAGGAGGTTAGGAAGTGCAGCTTAGTTTCCACCTCATTTTGTGGGCAGTGAGCACATAGCCTGTCTTCTCTTGAGAGCCAGATCTGCCTTACGGCGGCCTTTCTCAATAGCAAGGCTATGCTCACTGAGTCTGTACATAGTCAAAGTTTTCCTTAAGTTTGGGTCAGTCACAGTGGTCAGCTATTCTGCCACTGTGTACTCTCTGTTTAGGGACAAATAGCATTCTAGTATGCTCAGTTTTTTTGTTAATTATTTCCAATGTGTCAAGTAATTATCTTTTTGTTTTCTCATGATTTGGTTGGCTCTAATTGTGTTGCTTTCCTGGGGATCTGTGGGGTCTGTTTGTTTTTGTGAACAAAGCCCCAGGACCAGCTTGCTTAGGGGACTCTTCTACAGGTTCATCTCTCTGTAGGTGATGGTTTTGTTATGGAAGGTTTGGGAGTCGCTTCCTTTTAGGTGGTTGTAGATTTAACGTCTGTATTTTGATAATTAGCGGGTATCGGCCTAATTCTGCTCTACATTCATTATTTCGTGTTTTACGTTCTACACGGATGATATTGTTGCAGAATTCTGCAGAGTCTCAATTTGGTGTTTGTCCCATTTTGTGAATTCTTGGTTGGTGAGCGGACCCCAGACCTCACAACCATAAAGGGCAATGGGTTCTATAACTGATTCAAGTACACTGCTCAAAAAAATAAAGGGAACACTTAAACAACACAATGCAACTCCAAGTCAATAACACTTCTGTGAAATCAAACTGTCCACTTAGGAAGCAACACTGATTGACAATACATTTCACATGCTGTTGTGCAAATGGAATAGACAACAGGTGGAAATTAAACGCATTTAGCAAGACACCCCCAATAACGGAGTGGTTCTGCAGGTGGTGACTACAGACCACTTCTCAGTTCCTATGCTTCCTGGCTGATGTTTTGGTCACTTTTGAATGCTGGCGGTTTGCTGTGTCTATCAGCGTAGTGTCCAGAGCATGGAGGCGCTACCAGGAGACAGGCTAGTACATCAGGAGATGTGGAGGAGGCCATAGGAGGGCAACAACCCAGCAGCAGGACCGCTACCTCTGCCTTTGTGCAAGGAGGAGCACTGCCAGAGCCCTGCAAAATGACCTCCAGCAGGCCACAAATGTGCATGTGTCTGCTCAAACGGTCAGAAACAGACTCCATGAGGGTGGTATGAGGGCCCGACGTCCACAGGTGGGGGTTGTGCTTACAGCCCAACACCTTGCAGGACATTTGGCATTTACCAGAGAACACCAAGATTGGCAAATTCGCCACTGGCGCTTTGTGCTCTTCACAGGTGAAAGAAAGTTCACACTGAGCACATGTGACAGACGTGACAGAGTCTGGAGACGCCGTGGAGAACGTTCTGCTGCCTGCAACATCCTCCAGCATGACCGGTTTGGAGGTGGGTCAGTCATGGTGTGGGGTGGCATTTCTTTGGGGGCCCCACAGCCCTCCATGTGCTCGCCAGAGGTAGCCTGACTGCCATTAGGTACCGAGATGAGATCCTCAGGCCCCTTGTGAGACCATATGCTGGTGCGGTTGGCCCTGGGTTCCTCCTAATGCAAGACAATGCTAGACCTCATGTGGCTGGAGTGTGTCAGCAGTTCCTGCAAGAGGAAGGCATTGATGCTATGGACTGGCCCGACCGTTCCCCAGACCTGAATCCAATTGAGCACATCTGGGACATCATGTCTCGCTCCATCCACCAATGCCACGTTGCACCACAGACTGTCCAGGAGTTGGCGGATGCTTTAGTCCAGGTCTGGGAGGAGATCCCTCAGGAGACCATCCGCCACCTCATCAGGAGCATGCCCAGGCATTGTAGGGAGGTCATACAGGCACGTGGAGGCCACACACACACTACTGAGCCTCATTTAGACTTGTTTTAAGGACATTACATCAAAGTTGGATCAGCCTGTAGTGTGGTTTTCCACTTTAATTTTGAGTGCGACTCCAAATCCAGACCTCCATGGGTTGATAAATTAGATTTCCATTGATCATTTTTGTGTGGTTTTGTTGTCAGCACATTCAACTATGTAAAGAAAAAAGTATTTAATAAGAATATTTCATTCATTCAGATCTAGGATGTGTTATTTTAGTGTTCCCTTTATTTTTTTGAGCAGTGTATTTTTGCCAGATCCAACATTGAAGGCCCTTCTTGCCTTGTCTCTCAGACTGTTCCAAGTTACCGGTGGTGCTGATGTTTAGACTGAGGTATGTATAGTTTGTGTGCTTTAGGGCAACGGTGCCTAGATGGAATTTGTATTTGTGTTCCTGGCTACTGGACCTTTTTTGGAACACCATTATTTTTGTCTTACTGAGATGTACTGTCAGGGCCCAGGTCTGACAGAATCTGTGCAGAAGATCTAGGTGCTGCTTTAGGCCCTCTCTGCTTTCCCCTGATCTGACAGGCACTATGGAGGAGTAAAAGGGATCCAATTCTACCAGTCACCCTTCTGGTCCCACCACACACATTCTCCCCTCTCATACATAGCGAAGAGGAGGCCCAGGGTAGCAGGACATCATGTCTATTTACTACCTGTGGAGGACAGAAAGCTGCTCCATGCACAGTGTGTCTGTCTCCCCAAGTCACCAACTGCATCCAGTCATCCCCATGTATTGTAACTGAGTGTCTCTCTCCTGTAGGTGAGTGGGTTACCAGGTCTAGTGTTCAACATGGCTCCCTCCCACATGTTTGGAAACCGACTCAACCCCAACTCTGCCATGGCTGCTCTCATCGCACAGTCTGAGGCTTCCCCCACAGGTTGGCACCAACGTGTGTGTGTGTGTGATCATGGATAAGTCACGGTCTACAGAGGGTCCAGAGGTCACCACACCCACTGACTGACTCATCCCACTGACACACTGCTTAGGTTACGGCACACACACGCACGCACACACACGCACACACACGCACGCACACACACACACACGCACACACACACACACACACACACACACACACACACACACACACACACACACACACACACACACACACACACACACACAGCAGTGCCGGGTTAGAGAGAAGGATTGACTGTGTGGGATGTGATGACGGGTCTACTTGTGGAGGTAGGTGGACATAGGAGGAGTAGGGCTGGGTGATATGGGCAAAATATCATATCACAATATTTTTCACATTTATGACAGTATTTCAGGTTTTTGAATATGAAATGCTGTAAATATGCTTTCTGAGTATCTCATGACCATAGGGTGGCAACAGATAAATTATAAGTGATTCCAAACAAACAAAATGATTTTCAGCATTTTCATCAATATCTGTATTTTCTGCACTTTTGTCATTATTTCCACGCTGACAGGCAGCATGATATGGGGAAAAATATAGGCTTAGTTAATTGGTGAACTGTTGAAATCATGGAAATATAATGATTATTTGAATTTTATACTTGAAATATAGTGAGCTGAACCTTGAATACATTGTTGTTTGACATGAAAACAAATGAATAAGCCAGTGAGTAATTATTGACCGGGTAGGAACCAAAGTGTTGGTCAGTGTTTCCAGGTTACCCTAATTTAGACGTTTACATTACATGTTTTCTTACTTCATGTAGCTAGCTAGCTGACCAACATATTAATGCTTTGCTTATTCCTCTCTATACCGTTGCACAAGCATGCTTATCAAAGCCTACACCAGCACTGGTAGCAGGCAGTATTAGCTAACTAGCTACATTTGCTGTGACTCTTAGCTGGCCAGCTAGCTAGCTAAATGTACTCACTAGTGATTAGCATTAGCAGCTAACACAAATAAAAATATTTTAGCAACATCTTGCTCAGAAAAGACAAACTTTTAGTTTGCAGACAGTAAGATACAGACCTGGGCCCTGACAGTAAACCTCAGTAAGACAAAAATAAGGGTGTTCCAAAAAAGGTCCAGTCGCCAGCACCACAAATACAAATTCCATCTAGACACCGTTGCCCTAGAGCACACAAACTATACATACCTCGGCCTAAACATCAGCACCACATGTAACTTCAACAAAGCTGTGAACAATATTGAGAGACAAGGCAAGAAGGGCCTTCAACGCCATCAAAAGGAACATAAAATGAGAAATACCAATTAGGTTCTGGCTAAAAATACTTGAATCAGTTATAGAACCCATTGCCCTTTATGGTTGTGAGGTCTGGGGTCCGCTCACCAACCAAGAATTCACGAAATGGGACAAACACCAAATTGAGACTCTGCATGCAGAATTCTGCAAAAAATATCCTCCGTGTACAACGTAGAACACCAGATAATGCATGCAGAGCAGAATTAGGCCGATACCCACTAATTATCCAAATCTAGAAAAGAGCCGTTAAACCACCTAAAAGGAAGTGAAAAGGAAGTTCTATAACCACCTAAAAGGAAGTGATTCCCAAACCTTCCATAACAAAGCCATCACCTACAGAGAGATGAACCTGGAGAAGAGTCCCCTAAGCAAGCTGGTTCTGGGGCTCTGTTCACAAACACAAACATACCCCACAGAGCCCCAGGACAGCAACACAATTAGACCTTTCCAAATCATGAGAAAACAGAAAGATAATTACTTGACACATTGGAAATAATTAACAAAAAAACAGAGCAAACTAGAATGCTATTTGGCCCTACACAGAGAGGACACAGTGACAGAATACCTGACTAACACTTTTCAGCCCGGATTTGAACCCAATCTAACATCTCTGGAGAGACCTGAAAATAGCTGTGCTGTGACGCTCTCCATCCAACCTGACAGGGCTTGAGAGGATCCGCAGAGAAGAATGGGAGAAACTCCCCAAATAGAGTTGTGCCAAGCTTGTAGCGTCATACCCAAGAAGACGCGAGGCTGTAATCACTGCAACAAAGTATTGAGTAAAGGGTGTGAATACTTATGTAAATGTAGTATTTCTGTTATTTATTTGT
>NC_034184.2:76168748-76216248 GCF_002021735.2 Oncorhynchus kisutch
GAGGTCCCTCTACCAGCTGCAGCAGGAGAACAGTATTGTATTGGTTTAATATCTCTGTGTGTGGTAGTGTTGGGGATGTTGAGGTCCCTCCACCAGCTGCAGCAGGAGAACAGTATTGTAGTGGTTTAATATCTCTGTGTGTGGTAGTGTTGGGGATGTTGAGGTCCCTCTACCAGCTGCTGCAGGAGAACAGTATTGTATTGGTTTAATATCTCTGTGTGTGGTAGTGTTGGGGATGTTGAGGTCCCTCTACTAGCTGCAGCAGGAGAACAGTATTGTATTGGTTTAATATCTCTGTGTGTGGTAGTGTTGGGGATGTTGAGGTCCCTCCACCAGCTGCAGCAGGAGAACAGTATTGTATTGGTCTAATATCTCTGTGTGTGGTAGTGTTGGGGATGTTGAGGTCCCTCTACCAGCTGCAGCAGGAGAACAGTATTGTAGTGGTTTAATATCTCTGTGTGTGGTAGTGTTGGGGATGTTGAGGTCCCTCCACCAGCTGCAGCAGGAGAACAGTATTGTATTGGTCTAATATCTCTGTGTGTGGTAGTGTTGGGGATGTTGAGGTCCCTCTACCAGCTGCAGCAGGAGAACAGTATTGTAGTGGTTTAATATCTCTGTGTGTGGTAGTGTTGGGGATGTTGAGGTCCCTCTACCAGCTGCAGCAGGATAACAGTATTGTAGTGGTTTAATATCTCTGTGTGTGGTAGTGTTGGGGATGTTGAGGTCCCTCTACCAGCTGCAGCAGGAGAACAGTATTGTATTGGTTTAATATCTCTGTGTGTGGTATTGTTGGGGATGTTGAGGTCCCTCCACCAGCTGCAGCAGGAGAACAGTATTGTATTGGTTTAATATCTCTGTGTGTGGTAGTGTTGGGGATGTTGAGGTCCCTCTACCAGCTGCAGCAGGAGAACAGTATTGTATTGGTTTAATATCTCTGTGTGTGGTAGTGTTGGGGATGTTGAGGTCCCTCTACCAGCTGCAGCAGGAGAACAGTATTGTATTGGTTTAATATCTCTGTGTGTGGTAGTGTTGGGGATGTTGAGGTCCCTCTACCAGCTGCTGCAGGAGAACAGTATTGTAGTGGTTTAATATCTCTGTGTGTGGTAGTGTTGGGGATGTTGAGGTCCCTCTACCAGCTGCAGCAGGAGAACAGTATTGTATTGGTTTAATATCTCTGTGTGTGGTAGTGTTGGGGATGTTGAGGTCCCTCTACCAGCTGCAGCAGGAGAACAGTATTGTATTGGTTTAATATCTCTGTGTGTGGTAGTGTTGGGGATGTTGAGGTCCCTCTACCAGCTGCAGCAGGAGAACAGTATTGTAGTGGTTTAATATCTCTGTGTGTGGTAGTGTTGGGGATGTTGAGGTCCCTCCACCAGCTGCAGCAGGAGAACAGTATTGTATTGGTTTAATATCTCTGTGTGTGGTAGTGTTGGGGATGTTGAGGTCCCTCTACTAGCTGCAGCAGGAGAACAGTATTGTATTGGTTTAATATCTCTGTGTGTGGTAGTGTTGGGGATGTTGAGGTCCCTCCACCAGCTGCAGCAGGAGAACAGTATTGTATTGGTCTAATATCTCTGTGTGTGGTAGTGTTGGGGATGTTGAGGTCCCTCTACCAGCTGCAGCAGGAGAACCGTATTGTAGTGGTTTAATATCTCTGTGTGTGGTAGTGTTGGGGATGTTGAGGTCCCTCTACCAGCTGCAGCAGGAGAACAGTATTGTATTGGTTTAATATCTCTGTGTGTGGTAGTGTTGGGGATGTTGAGGTCCCTCCACCAGCTGCAGCAGGAGAACAGTATTGTATTGGTTTAATATCTCTGTGTGTGGTAGTGTTGGGGATGTTGAGGTCCCTCTACCAGCTGCAGCAGGAGAACAGTATTGTAGTGGTTTAATATCTCTGTGTGTGGTAGTGTTGGGGATGTTGAGGTCCCTCTATCAGCTGCAGCAGGAGAACAGTATTGTATTGGTTTAATATCTCTGTGTGTGGTATTGTTGGGGATGTTGAGGTCCCTCTACCAGCTGCAGCAGGAGAACAGTATTGTATTGGTCTAATATCTCTGTGTGTGGTAGTGTTGGGGATGTTGAGGTCCCTCCACCAGCTGCAGCAGGAGAACAGTATTGTAGTGGTTTAATATCTCTGTGTGTGGTAGTGTTGGGGATGTTGAGGTCCCTCTACCAGCTGCTGCAGGAGAACAGTATTGTATTGGTTTAATATCTCTGTGTGTGGTAGTGTTGGGGATGTTGAGGTCCCTCCACCAGCTGCAGCAGGAGAACAGTATTGTATTGGTCTAATATCTCTGTGTGTGGTAGTGTTGGGGATGTTGAGGTCCCTCTACCAGCTGCAGCAGGAGAACAGTATTGTAGTGGTTTAATATCTCTGTGTGTGGTAGTGTTGGGGATGTTGAGGTCCCTCTACCAGCTGCAGCAGGAGAACAGTATTGTAGTGGTTTAATATCTCTGTGTGTGGTAGTGTTGGGGATGTTGAGGTCCCTCTACCAGCTGCAGTAGGAGAACAGTATTGTAGTGGTTTAATATCTCTGTGTGTGGTAGTGTTGGGGATGTTGAAGTCCCTCCACCAGCTGCAGCAGGAGAACAGTATTGTTTTGGTTTAATATGGTCTCCTCTCTGTGTGTGGTAGTGTTGGGGTTGTTGAGGTCCCTCCACCAGCTGCAGCAGGAGAACAGGCGTCTAGAAGACCAGATTAAAACTCTGACCATGAAGAAAGAACGACTGCAGCTCCTGTCAGCTCAGCTGTCTGTGCCTTTCACCCCTACTGCTGCTGCCCAAGGTACACACACACACACACACACACACACACACACACACACACACACACACCGCCTAACCTCACCCTGACATACACACACACACACACACACACACACACACACACACACACCGCCTAACCTCACCCTGACATACACACACACACACACACACACACACACACACACCGCCTAACCTCACCCTGACATACACACACACACCGATCTAGAGGAAAAAGAAACGCACACCTATTAAGACGAGGTGCTGGCCAGCGGAGTAGAAAACTTGAAAATAAAAGAGAGCCGTACACTCTAGGAGCTCAGATGCAAAAATGTAATTACCAACGTTTCGACAGCCAAGCCGTCATCAGGGTATAATCACAAACACTGCGGGATTACTCGTTTATATAGTGTCAAAAGACACAGGTGTCTGTAATCATGGCCAAGAATGGCCTAATATCATTGGTTAATAATCAAATATTAAAATGTCATACAAAGAACAGCATACAAACAACAAATGGATAACATACAATCATAGATTCATTTGACTATACAAGCTTACAAACAATTACAATGGCGAAGTCACAATAATCACAAGAATGGCTTCAGATCAAAGTCTACGTTGAGACCGAAGGGAACGAGGGTCTTTAAGTTAAAGATCCAGGCAGCCTCTCGTTTTAACAATAAATTATCAAGGTCACACGAACACACCGCCTAACCTCACCCTGACATACACACTGTCACTCTCACTGTCTGACTGTGTGATGTTGTGTGTTTCAGATGTGAAGGGTGACTCCTCTCTACCTGCTCAGGTAAGGCAGCACCATTACCCAGCTAGAACACTGGTTATGCTGTCGTTACACACTGGTTATGCTGTCGTTACACACTGGTTATGCTGTCATTACACACTAGTTATGCTGTTATGCTGTCGTTACACACTAGTTATGCTGCCGTTACACACTGGTTATGCTGTCGTTACACACTAGTTATGCTGTCATTACACACTGGTTATGCTGTCGTTACACACTGGTTATGCTGTCGTTACACACAGGTTATGCTGTCGTTACACACTGGTTATGCTGTCGTTACACACAGGTTATGCTGTCGTTACACACTAGTTATGCTGTTATGCTGTCATTACACACTAGTTATGCTGTCATTACACACTGGTTATGCTGTCGTTACACACTAGTTAAGCTGTTATGCTGTCGTTACACACTAGTTAAGCTGTTATGCTGTCATTACACACTAGTTATGCTGTTATGCTGTCATTACACACTAGTTATGCTGTTATGCTGTCATTACACACTAGTTATGCTGTTATGCTGTCGTTACACACTGTTTATGCTGTCATTACACACTAGTTATGCTGTTATGCTGTCATTGCACACTAGTTATACTGTTATGCTGTCATTACACTGGTTATGCTGTCATTACACTGGTTGTGCTGTCGTTACACACTGGTTATGCTGTCGTTACACACTGGTTATGCTGTCGTTACACACTAGTTATGCTGTCGTTACACACTAGTTATGCTGTCGTTACACACTGGTTATGCTGTCGTTACACACTAGTTATGCTGTCATTACACACTGGTTATGCTGTCGTTACACACTGGTTATGCTGTCGTTACACACAGGTTATGCTGTCGTTACACACTAGTTATGCTGTTATGCTGTCATTACACACTAGTTATGCTGTCGTTACACACTAGTTAAGCTGTTATGCTGTCGTTACACACTAGTTAAGCTGTTATGCTGTCATTACACACTAGTTATGCTGTTATGCTGTCATCACACACTAGTTATGCTGTTATGCTGTCATTACACACTAGTTATGCTGTTATGCTGTCGTTGCACACTGTTTATGCTGTCATTACACACTAGTTATGCTGTTATGCTGTCATTGCACACTAGTTATGCTGTTATGCTGTCATTACACTGGTTATGCTGTCATTACACACTAGTTATGCTGTTATTACACACTAGTTATGCTGTCATTGCACACTGGTTATGCTGTTATGCTGTCATTACACACTAGTTATGCTGTTATGCTGTCATTACACACTAGTTATGCTGTCATTGCACACTGGTTATGCTGTTATGCTGTCATTACACACTAGTTATGCTGTCATTGCACACTAGTTATGCTGTCATTACACACTAGTTATGCTGTTATGCTGTCATTACACACTAGTTATGCTGTTATGCTGTCATTACACACTGGTTATGCTGTCATTACACACTAGTTATGCTGTTATGCTGTCATTACACACTAGTTATGCTGTCATTGCTCACTAGTTATGCTGTCATTACACACTAGTTATGCTGTTATGCTGTCATTACACACTAGTTATGCTGTCATTGCACACTAGTTATGCTGTCATTGCACACTAGTTATGCTGTTATGCTGTCGTTACACACTGGTTATGCTGTTATGCTGTCATTCCAATCTAGTTATGCTGTCATTACACACTAGTTATGCTGTCGTTACACACTGGTTATGCTGTCATTACACACTAGTTATGCTGTCATTACACACTGGTTTTGCTGTTATGCTGTCATTACACACTGTTTATGCTGTCATTACACACTAGTTATGCTGTTATGCTGTCATTGCACACTGGTTATGCTGTCATTACACACTAGTTATGCTGTTATGCTGTCATTACACACTGGTTATGCTGTTATGCTGTCATTACACACCGGTTATGCTGTTATGCTGTCATTACACACTAGTTATGCTGTCATTACACACTGGTTATGCTGTTATGCTGTCATTACACACTAGTTATGCTGTCATTACACACTGGTTATGCTGTCATTACACACTGGTTATGCTGTCATTACACACTAGTTATGCTGTCATTACACACTAGTTATGCTGTCGTTACACACTGGTTATGCTGTCATTGCACACTGGTTATGCTGTCATCACACACTAGTTATGCTGTTATGCTGTCATTACACACTGGTTATGCTGTCATTACACACTGGTTATGCTGTCATTACACACTGGTTATGCTGTCATTACACACTGGTTATGCTGTCATTGCACACTGGTTATGCTGTCATTACACACTAGTTATGCTGTCGTTACACACCGGTTATGCTGTCATTACACACTGGTTATGCTGTCATTGCACACTGGTTATGCTGTCATCACACACTAGTTATGCTGTTATGCTGTCGTTACACACGGGTTATGCTGTCATTGCACACTGGTTATGCTGTTATGCTGTCATTACACACTGGTTATGCTGTCATTACACACTGGTTATGCTGTCATTGCACACTGGTTATGATGTTATGCTGTCATTGCACACTGGTTATGCTGTTATGCTGTCATTACACACTGGTTATGCTGTCGTTACACACTAGTTATGCTGTTATGCTGTCATTACACACTAGTTATGCTGTCGTTACACACTGGTTATGCTGTCATTACACACTAGTTATGCTGTTATGCTGTCGTTACACACTAGTTATGCTGTCGTTACACGCTAGTTATGCTGTCATTACACACTGGTTATGCTGTCGTTACACACTGGTTATGCTGTCGTTACACACTAGTTATGCTGTTATGCTGTCATTACACACTAGTTATGCTGTCATTACACACTGGTTATGCTGTCGTTACACACTAGTTAAGCTGTTATGCTGTCGTTACACACTAGTTAAGCTGTTATGCTGTCATTACACACTAGTTATGCTGTTATGCTGTCATTACACACTAGTTATGCTGTTATGCTGTCATTACACACTAGTTATGCTGTTATGCTGTCGTTACACACTGTTTATGCTGTCATTACACACTAGTTATGCTGTTATGCTGTCATTGCACACTAGTTATGATGTTATGCTGTCATTACACACTAGTTATGTTGTTATGCTGTCATTACACACTAGTTATGCTGTCATTGCACACTGGTTATGCTGTCATTACACACTAGTTATGCTGTTATGATGTCATTACACACTAGTTATGTTGTTATTACACACTAGTTATGTTGTTATGCTGTCATTACACACTAGTTATGCTGTCATTACACACTAGTTATGCTGTTATGCTGTCATTGCACACTAGTTATGCTGTTATGCTGTCATTACACTGGTTATGCTGTCATTACACACTAGTTATGCTGTTATTACACACTAGTTATGCTGTCATTGCACACTGGTTATGCTGTTATGCTGTCATTACACACTAGTTATGCTGTTATGCTGTCATTACACACTAGTTATGCTGTTATGCTGTCATTACACACTAGTTATGCTGTCATTGCACACTAGTTATGCTGTCATTACACACCAGTTATGCTGTTATGCTGTCATTACACACTAGTTATGCTGTTATGCTGTCATTACACACTGGTTATGCTGTCATTACACACTAGTTATGCTGTTATGCTGTCATTACACACTAGTTATGCTGTCATTGCTCACTAGTTATGCTGTCATTACACACTAGTTATGCTGTTATGCTGTCATTACACACTAGTTATGCTGTCATTGCACACTAGTTATGCTGTCATTGCACACTAGTTATGCTGTTATGCTGTCGTTACACACTGGTTATGCTGTTATGCTGTCATTCCAATCTAGTTATGCTGTCATTACACACTAGTTATGCTGTCGTTACACACTGGTTATGCTGTCATTACACACTAGTTATGCTGTCATTACACACAGGTTTTGCTGTTATGCTGTCATTACACACTGTTTATGCTGTCATTACACACTAGTTATGCTGTTATGCTGTCATTGCACACTGGTTATGCTGTCATTACACACTAGTTATGCTGTTATGCTGTCATTACACACTGGTTATGCTGTTATGCTGTCATTACACACCGGTTATGCTGTTATGCTGTCATTACACACTAGTTATGCTGTCATTACACACTGGTTATTCTGTTATGCTGTCATTACACACTAGTTATGCTGTCATTACACACTGGTTATGCTGTCATTACACACTGGTTATGCTGCCATTACACACTGGTTATGCTGTCATTACACACTGGTTATGCTGTCATTACACACTGGTTATGCTGTCATTACACACTGGTTATGCTGTCATTGCACACTGGTTATGCTGTCATTACACACTAGATATGCTGTCGTTACACACTGGTTATGCTGTCATTACACACTGGTTATGCTGTCATTGCACACTGGTTATGCTGTCATCACACACTAGTTATGCTGTTATGCTGTCGTTACACACGGGTTATGCTGTCATTGCACACTGGTTATGCTGTTATGCTGTCATTACACACTGGTTATGCTGTCATTACACACTGGTTATGCTGTCATTGCACACTGGTTATGATGTTATGCTGTCATTGCACACTGGTTATGCTGTTATGCTGTCATTACACACTGGTTATGCTGTCGTTACACACTAGTTATGCTGTTATGCTGTCATTACACACTAGTTATGCTGTCGTTACACACTGGTTATGCTGTCGTTACACACTGGTTTTGCTGTCATTACACACTAGTTATGCTGTTATGCTGTCGTTACACACTAGTTATGCTGTCGTTACACGCTAGTTATGCTGTCATTACACACTGGTTATGCTGTCGTTACACACTGGTTATGCTGTCGTTACACACTAGTTATGCTGTTATGCTGTCATTACACACTAGTTATGCTGTCATTACACACTGGTTATGCTGTCGTTACACACTAGTTAAGCTGTTATGCTGTCGTTACACACTAGTTAAGCTGTTATGCTGTCATTACACACTAGTTATGCTGTTATGCTGTCATTACACACTAGTTATGCTGTTATGCTGTCATTACACACTAGTTATGCTGTTATGCTGTCGTTACACACTGTTTATGCTGTCATTACACACTAGTTATGCTGTTATGCTGTCATTGCACACTAGTTATGATGTTATGCTGTCATTACACACTAGTTATGTTGTTATGCTGTCATTACACACTAGTTATGCTGTCATTGCACACTGGTTATGCTGTCATTACACACTAGTTATGCTGTTATGATGTCATTACACACTAGTTATGTTGTTATTACACACTAGTTATGTTGTTATGCTGTCATTACACACTAGTTATGCTGTCATTGCACACTGGTTATGCTGTCATTACACACTAGTTATGCTGTTATGATGTCATTACACACTAGTTATGTTGTTATTACACACTAGTTATGCTGTTATGCTGTCATTACACACTAGTTATGCTGTCATTGCACACTAGTTATGCTGTCATTACACACTAGTTATGATGTTATGCTGTCATTACACACTAGTTATGCTGTTATGCTGTCGTTACACACTGTTTATGCTGTTATTACACACTGGTTATGCTGTTATGCTGTCATTACACACTAGTTATGCTGTTATGCTGTCATTGCACACTAGTTATGCTGTTATGCTGTCATTACACACTGGTTATGCTGTCATTACACACTGGTTATGCTGTCATTACACACTAGTTATGCTGTTGTTACACACTGGTTATGCTGTCATTGCACACTGGTTATGCTGTTATGCTGTCATTACACACTGGATATGCTGTCATTACACACTGGTTATGCTGTCATTGCACACTGGTTATGATGTTATGCTGTCATTGCACACTGGTTATGCTGTTATGCTGTCATTACACACTGGTTATGCTGTCGTTACACACTAGTTATGCTGTTATGCTGTCATTGCACACTAGTTATGCTGTCGTTACACACTGGTTATGCTGTCGTTACACACTGGTTATGCTGTCATTACACACTAGTTATGCTGTTATGCTGTCGTTACACACTAGTTATGCTGTCGTTACACGCTAGTTATGCTGTCATTACACACTGGTTATGCTGTCGTTACACACTGGTTATGCTGTCGTTACACACTGGTTATGCTGTCGTTACACACAAGTTATGCTGTTATGCTGTCATTACACACTAGTTATGCTGTCATTACACACTGGTTATGCTGTCGTTACACACTAGTTAAGCTGTTATGCTGTCGTTACACACTAGTTAAGCTGTTATGCTGTCATTACACACTAGTTATGCTGTTATGCTGTCATTACACACTAGTTATGCTGTTATGCTGTCATTACACACTAGTTATGCTGTTATGCTGTCGTTACACACTGTTTATGCTGTCATTACACACTAGTTATGCTGTTATGCTGTCATTGCACACTAGTTATGCTGTTATGCTGTCATTACACACTAGTTATGTTGTTATGCTGTCATTACACACTAGTTATGCTGTCATTGCACACTGGTTATGCTGTCATTACACGCTAGTTATGCTGTTATGATGTCATTACACACTAGTTATGTTGTTATTACACACTAGTTATGTTGTTATGCTGTCATTACACACTAGTTATGCTGTCATTGCACACTGGTTATGATGTCATTACACACTAGTTATGTTGTTATTACACACTAGTTATGCTGTTATGCTGTCATTACACACTAGTTATGCTGTCATTGCACACTAGTTATGCTGTCATTACACACTAGTTATGCTGTTATGCTGTCGTTACACACTAGTTATGCTGTTATGCTGTCGTTACACACTGTTTATGCTGTTATTACACACTGGTTATGCTGTTATGCTGTCATTCCAATCTAGTTATGCTGTCGTTACACACTGGTTATGCTGTCATTACACACTAGTTATGCTGTTATGCTGTCATTCCAATCTAGTTATGCTGTCATTACACACTAGTTATGCTGTCGTTACACACTGGTTATGCTGTCATTACACACTAGTTATACTGTCATTACACACTGGTTATGCTGTTATGCTGTCATTACACACTGGTTATGCTGTCATTACACACTGGTTATGCTGTTATGCTGTCATTACACACTGGTTATGCTGTCATTACACACTAGTTATGCTGTTATGCTGTCATTGCACACTAGTTATGCTGTTATGCTGTCATTACACACTGGTTATGCTGTCATTACACACTAGTTATGCTGTTATGCTGTCATTACACACTAGTTATGCTGTTATGCTGTCATTACACACTGGTTATGCTGTTATGCTGTCATTACACACTAGTTATGCTGTCATTACACACTGGTTATGCTGTCATTACACACTGGTTATGCTGTCATTACACACTGGTTATGCTGTCATTACACACTAGTTATGCTGTCGTTACACACTGGTTATGCTGTCATTACACACTGGTTATGCTGCCATTGCACACTGGTTATGCTGTCATTACACACTAGTTATGCTGTTATGCTGTCATTACACACTGGTTATGCTGTTATGCTGTCATTACACACTAGTTATGCTGTCATTACACACTGGTTATGCTGTCATTACACACTGGTTATGCTGTCATTGCACACTGGTTATGCTGTTATGCTGTCATTACACACTGGTTATGCTGTTATTACACACTGGTTATGCTGTCATTACACACTGGTTATGCTGTCATTACACACTAGTTATGCTGTCGTTACACACTGGTTATGCTGTCATTACACACTGGTTATGCTGTCATTGCACACTAGTTATGCTGTCGTTACACACTAGTTATGCTGTCGTTACACACTGGTTATGCTGTTATGCTGTCATTGTACACTGGTTATGCTGTCATTACACACTAGTTATGCTGTCGTTACACACTGGTTATGCTGTTATGCTGTCATTGTACACTGGTTATGCTGATATTGGTAAACAAAGCACTTTCTCCCTCTGTCTCTCTCGCAGGATAGCGTGTCGTGTGGCCGCCGTAGTGGTGGCTCTACCTCTTCTCTCTCTACCCCCCCCCTCCATCTCCCACAGCCCCCCCCAGCCGCCTCAGCTCAACGGGGTTGCCATGGGAACAATGCTGCTGGGAGGGGGAGCTGGGCTAGGGATGGGGGGGATAGTGGGGGTTCTGAACAGAGTCATACAGACCACTTCCAGCCCTCACACATACAGCTACACACATACCTCCTCACCGGGCCCCAGCACCGCTCTGCCCATCTCCAGCTCCATCAACACCAGGTATGTACGCTACATCTGCCTGTCTGGCGGGCTGCATGGATAACTGGTAGTCTGGCTGCATGGCTACCTGGTAGTCTGGCTGGCTGACTGCATGGCTACCTGGTAGTCTGTCTGGCTGGCTGCATGGCTACCTGGTAGTCTGTCTGGCTGAGTGCATGGCTACCTGGTTGTCTGTCTGGCTGACTGCATGGCTACCTGGTAGTCTGTCTGGCTGGCTGCATGGCTACCTGGTAGTCTGTCTGGCTGGCCGCATGGCTACCTAGTAGTCTGTCTGGCTGACTGCATGGCAACCTGGTAGTCTGGCTGACTGCATGGCTACCTGGTAGTCTGGCTAACTGCATGGCTACCTGGTAGTCTGGCTGGCTGACTGCATGATTACCTGGTAGTCTGGCTGGCTGACTGCATGATTACCTGGTAGTCTGTCTGTCTGGCTGCATGGTTACCTGGTATTCTGGCTGGCTGCATGATTACCTGGTAGTCTGGCTGGCTGGCTGCATGAATACCTGGTAGTCTGGCTGGCTGCATGGCTACCCGGTAGTCTGGCTTGCTGCATGGCTACCTGGTAGTCTGGCTGCATGGCTACCTGGTAGTCTGGCTGGCTGGCTGCATGGATACCTGGTAGTCTGGCTGGCTGCATGGCTACCAGGTAGTCTGGCTGGCTGCATGGATACCTGGTAGTCTGTCTGGCTGGCTGCATGGATACTTGGTAGTCTGGCTGGCTGGCTGCATGGCTACCTGGTAGTCTGGCTGCATGGCTACCTGGTAGTCTGGCTGGCTGGCTGCATGGATACCTGGTAGGCTGGCTGGCTGGCTGCATGGATACCTGGTAGTCTGGCTGGCTGGCTGCATGGATACCTGGTAGTCTGGTTGGCTGCATGGATACCTGGTAGTCTGGCTGGCTGGCTGCATGGATACCTGGTAGTCTGGCTGGCTGGCTGCATGGATACCTGGTAGTCTGGCTGGCTGGCTGCATGGATACCTGGTAGTCTGGTTGGCTGCATGGATACCTGGTAGTCTGGCTGGCTGCATGGATACCTGTCTGTCCTTCCATTGATTGACATGGTTGTTTCTCGCTCTGTCTTTAGTTTCAAGTTGATGTCGTTATATTTTCTCCCTCCCTGCTTTCCTATTGGATTACATCAGCTCAGCTACAGCTAAAAGCAGGTGTGTGTGTGTGTGTTGTAGTTTTCTAACTGCGTGTCTGGCTTTGTGTGTTTTCACTCAGGTTGGGTGCCTTGTCTGAGCAGCAGAGGCTCTTACTGCACCAGAACCAACTACAACAGCTACTGTCTTCACAGCCCTCTGCGGTAAACACACACACACACACACACCAGGGCTCCGTTCTGACACCATTTAGTCGCACATTGCGGCCCTTTGACTTGGCTGTGCGAGTTACATTTTTAATTGGTTGCATCAGTGCGAACTGCACATTCTACATGGTCACCTCACTCAAAATGTTTAGGAGGCTAAAACCATGATTTTGGTCGAACAGTAAAGTGCTGTCGCTCAGGGGCGGCAGCGTAGCCTAGTGGTTAGAGCATTGGACTAGTAACCGGAAGGTTGCGAGTTCAAACCCCCGAGCTGACAAGGTACAAATCTGTCGTTCTGCCCCTGAACAGGCAGTTAACCCACTGTTCCCAGGCCGTCATTGAAAATAAGAATGTGTTCTTAATTGACTTGCCTGGTTAAATAAAGGTCAAATAAATAAAAAAATTATCCTCGTGATTCCTGTAATGACAGTGTGTGTCTGCTCCTGTACCCGTTTCTCAGGGGCCTGCTGCTGTGTTGATCAAACCACTCTCAAATTCTCTGAGAGAAAACAAAGTGTTCTGATTTGAATAACCTTTTAAAATCCTATTGCCGGGCAAAACACAGCTGTCTCGTTGTCACACTTGGAGGTTATCAGCTTTCTTTAGGAACACGTTTTTTATTTCTCCGCTCTCAGTGTTTTGCAACCAAGATCTTTGATATGGCTTTGAGATACGCAGGCCTCATTGGACGGTAGGCTACAACTGCAGCATTTTTGGGACATTAAGGCCTGTTTGAATACAGAGATGAAATAACCCTGTAGATTTGTTGTGGTAAACAAGGAAATTAAATACTTTATTAAATTCTCTCTCTCTCTCTCTCTCTCTCTCTCTCTCTCTCTCTCTATCCCCCCCCTCTCTCTCTCTCTCTGCCTCTCTCTCCCCTCCCCTCTCTCTCCCTCCCTCCCCTCCCCCCTCTCTCTCTCTCTCTCTCTCTCTCTCTGTCTCTCTCTCTCTATCCCCCCCTCTCTCTCTCTCTCTGCCTCTCTCTCCCCTCCCCTCTCTCTCCCTCCCTCCCTCCCCTGCCCTCTTTCTCCCTCCCTCCCCTCCCCTCCCCTCTCTCTCTCTCTCTCTCTCTCTCTCTTTCTATCCCCCTCTCTCTCTCTCTCTCTCTCTCTCTCCTCTCTCTCCCTCCCTCCCTCCCCTCCCCTCTCTCTCTCTCTCTCTCTCTCTCTCTCTCTACCCCCCCTCTCTCTCCCTCTCCCCCCTCCCTCTCGCTCTCCCCCCTCTCTCTCTCCTCCCTCTCTCTCTCCCCCCTCTCTCTCTCCTCCCTCTCTCTCTCTTTCTCTCCCCCTCCCTCCCTCCCTCTCTCTCCAGGAACAGCAGCAGGTGTTATTTTACCAGTTGATGCAGCAACAACAAGACCTCCACCAACTCCAGTCTTCCTCCTCCCAGCTTCCCTCCATCCCTCTCTCCTCTGCTCAGCTGCCCATCACCTCCCTTCTTTCCTCCTCCAATGCCCACGGCACCATCACCGCCAACCCCTTCCTGGCTCTGCACACACACCCCGACACACACACACACCCCGACACACACACACACGCCGCTGCACAGAAGCCCCGGCTGGCTGAGAAAGCTGTTGGAGTCACTGGACAGGAGAAGACCTGACCCACAAAACATATCTCTCTCTTCTCTCTATCCATCTCTCTCTCTCTTTCTGTTGGTGATTCTCTCTACTCTCTATCCATCTCTCTATTCATCCATCTCTCTCTCTCTCTCTCTCTCTCTCTCTCTCTCAGGGGTCTCCACCATCATGTGATCAGTGCTGTGTGTTTAACCACACAAGCTCACCCACATAGAACTACAAACTCCAAAAAACGATCAGGACACTAACATAGCTGACTGACTCACAGCTCAGCTGGAGAGATGCGGTCTGGGAAGTATGACTCTCATTGGACAGTTTTAAGAGAGGGAGGAGTTTGTAACTGCTTTTACCTCTCTATATCTGTGTGTATGGACCAGCATAAGACCTGACCAGAGACCACTCTAATGTAAGACTGACTGACTGCTCAGCCATGGAAGCCTTGCTATGACTGTCTTTCTGCTGTACCTACCTCACACACACACAAACCAGCCGATTAGTGCCCACAACTCTCAGCATCGGCCAATAGGAATCCACAACATTCATGACTGGCCAGTCAGGGTCCAATCCCCAAGTGCCTAAAGCCGAGGGGGCGGGGTTACTCATACTCCTCTTCCTGTCTCTCCTGTCAGACATCCATTCTCACCATATTACTGGCTGTCAAGCTGCGTTGCCCAGGCAACAGGTCACACAACACATTCTGAGAAGCTGGAAATTGTATTGTGCTGCTTTCACAAACTACAGAAACAAACTTTATAAATGGTCTCTTTTTATTTATTTAGAAGTGCCCGCTGTTCTTTCAAGCGTTTGTTTTATACTAATGTTTTAAGTTTTTCTCACTCTTGCTGTAAACATTTTTGAGGGAAACAAATATTTGTTGTGTACTCAGAAAGATTGAAGTAGTGGTGGTGGTGGAGGTGGTGGTGTATATAGCTGCTATTGTGGGGAGGGGTGTGGATTCAATGGCACAGTTTTTACCTCGTTTGTGTAAATAAATATATATTTTTCATTGGCTGTGGGGTGTAAATAAGTGATTGTGATTGGCCCTGCTGGTGTGAAGGATAGCCAATGAAACCTCATTTTGTGTGACTCTTATGAGCAGACAATAGGAGACGGTGACTGAACACAAAGTATTAATTTATTTTTATATGTGCAGCGACATTGTTTCGTTGTTTTTCTAAGTTTCACACGGGTTATTTTATACTCGGCACCACGTTTCCGTCTGTGTTCACTTTTGTTTGGATCAGTTTTGTACAACTGAAAAATCATAAAACATCCTCAAGTGTTTCTATTTCAAGTCACCGAAATAAAGAAGCGTTCTGGATAAAGAAAGAGACGGACTGTTGGTGAAAAGACGAGGAGGAGGACTTACAGGAAGCCTGTGTCGGGATGTCGTCATGGTTTGGTTTGTGAGAACATCGGTAAAGCTTGATTTAACAGCTCTGTTCAAGTGCTTTTTGTAAAATGCATTTTAATGCTTTGGTTGAATAAAGAACAGATCTACCTCCCTAAACCTTCTGTCTAATAACAGGTTTCTCTTTGTTTAACCTCTTTACCCCCCATCTCTGGATGGATGAAGGGATGACAAACAGACTCTCGCACTCTCTCTCGTTTTCCGTCTTCTGTCTAGTGTTTAGCAGTTTCTGCATGCCCCTTTAATAGTGGTCCAGGTTCCCCCTGCCCCAGCAAACACACACACACAATGTGCACCCCTGTCCCTGATGACTTCCAGCTGCCTAGCTGTGTGTGTGTGTGTGCGCCATTCTGCTACATCTGCTTCTGCTCGGGGAATTAAAAGCTCACTTTCCCCTCACATCTCAGCCCCCCAGCAACTCTTCAACCCTCACCCTCTATCAGCCCTGTCACTCAAGTCCAGGCTGTTTAAACATGCCCCCTCTCTACCTCCTTGTCCACCACTCTCCTCCCCTCCTCCCCTGTCCTTATTCATCGCCCCGTCCTCCTCCTCCTTTCCTCCCTCTCATTCAATCCATTCACAGCATTCCCATTCTGGGGTGGGAGCAGAGCCGTCGTCCATCATTGATTACCTCCCAGCAGCCACTGCTTCTCCCCGGGGGAGGGGAGGTTAACAGCTGAGTGAGGACCCCCATGCTCCCGAATGAGGTGCCTGATCAAAAGTCAAAACACTAAGCTGCAGAACATCAGTCGTTTCACACACAATTCTCCATTGAGTTTTCTGCTTCATCTGGAAGCAGGAAACTGGCCCAAAATGTCCAGATGAAGAGATCAAAAGAAGTCATAGTAATAATAATTAGACATGTATTTAGTAATTAATTTAAAATTGTATTTAAATTAAACATGAATTTAGTAATTCAAATGAAAAATTACCATTTAGGAAAACCATTAGCAGAAAACCATTAGCAGCTGTAGTTGGGTGTAAATCATTATGGGAATCGTGAGGGGGTTAATCCTCTCTCTGTGTGTGTGTGTTGTGAGGGTGATGATCCAGGGAAAATTTACTCCCAGCTGCCTGGCCAAGATTCCGGTTCAGAATGGAACCAGATCGCTCTGACAGAGGTGTTTAGGGCCAGAAACAGAGAGACAGAGGAGAGTAGGGGAGAGACAAAAACAGAGGAGCGAGAGGGAGGAGATAGCGGGAGACTGAAGTGTTCGGGAGCAGCTGACGGGATTCCCATGGAATATCACCGGAATCAGATGTGTCTGTGTGTGCTGCCTGTGTAGGCTACCCCCCACAGGTTCCTCTCCTGTAGGATAAAGGTCCTGAGGAGAAGCAGCAGGATTCATCCCTGTTCACACACAGACAGCCTGTATTATTCTGCTGACTGACACTCCTCTGTCTAGCTCCCCCCATCCCTATCCATACTCCTCCGTAACTACTACTACTTCTCTCTGTTCTGTACTTCTTCCCCTCTAAACACACACAGGCTTCCAGTTGCCCTTTTTATTTACCTATATGACTGAGTGAAGAATTCAGTATGAATGTTTTTACATGTTTTATTTATTGAACCATTATTTAACTGTGCAAGTCAGTTAAGAACTAATTCTTATTTACAATGTGGGCCAAACCCGGTGTTAGTGTGTGTGTTAGTGTGTGTGTGTGTGTGTGTGTGTGTGTGTGTGTGTGTGTGTGTGTGTGTGAAACAGTCCACACGTTATGTGAAGCTTCCATCTGACATGAATCTCTCTCTACCTCAGTCTCTCTCTCTTTCCCTAATCTTCATCTCTCTGTCGTCCACTCCTGAACCGCACCAGGCCTCTTCCAGAGCAGGGGTATTTCCCAGCCACTCTGCCTGCTCAGGGGTCACAGACAGCAGAAAGAGAGAGGGGGAGGAGGCCTAGATCAAACTTTCTCACTCTATAACGTCTGGCAACTAGAAACAAATGAATTGTAATGTTCATTGTGTGTAGCCTACGAAATAATGTCAATACTAACCATTTTAGAATTTGTAGAAATAATTATTTAGGAAATGATCACTCAAAACCTCATCATTGATGTGCCTTAAATTATTAAACTATTTGTTATTGAACAAATACATTTGACATTTCTACAAAAAAATAGAAATAGAAAAATATTATTACTACTTTTTTATATGGCAAAAGGTAAATAAGAAAAACACGCATGGTAAATGCATGTATATTCGTTTCTAAATAGGATATTTTCATAACTAGGCTACAAATTATAGCTTTTTAAATATACACTAAAGACGAAACAGGGTTTGAATGAATAAAATTCAATTTTAAGGCTGTGCGGAGAGCTTCAGCCTTCTTCCGTTTTCCAGCTGTCAGCGGAGTGGAGTTGATCTGTAAACCGAGCGAGGTGCAGCAGACTGCGAATATAGACCGGAGTCCTCGCCGCTGACTTCGGAGCCTACATGTAAAACGACAAACTATAAACTGTTAGTCAGTCAGTGTCTGAAATGTCTCACAGTTTAAAACAGCGCTGCTCTATGAACAAGGAAAATCTATTCGAAAAACAGTCTTGTTTTATTTCTGCTATTCCCCATCGACGCGGGGAAATACAACCAACACAAATTGTTAGCCTCGATCACACCCGGTGCTTTTGCGCTAAATGGAACGCAGCATCATCGGGATATGTGTGCAACAAATGTTCAACCTTCTGCTACTATTTCTGTCAAGCCGTCTACACCTACAGTTTGACGCATACGTTCGATAAATCTAAATGTATGCACCACACAGAACGCCCTGCAACTGCCTCTGCAACGCAAGGCAAACACAGCTTTCCATTGGAAATGAATGTACTTCTAGTACTTCTGGTGTACCAAAATGCAATGACTTTCGGCGTGAGCAGCAGAACTGTCGAAGCAGGTTAGGTCTGTAGCCAACGCGACACGCATCTATTTATAGCCATTTTTATTTTTAAATAATTGTAGGCCTATCTACCTTTACTCAGAGCACTCTCTGGCGATAATACATTAGGCTACTTTTATTTTTGAATGCTTTCACGTTTAGTTTTGACCAAGGCCTACTGCAGTCCCCGAGCCCTTCAGTCTAGATGGAAAGCTCTGCTGTAGCCTAGTATATCAATTGATGACGAACGTTTCCAAGAATTTAAAGGGATGGTTCAGCCAAATTAAATATTTACATATTTCTTTCCTTACCTTCGAAAGCAGTCAGAGGACGAGGTGAAACCACGCTTTGGTTTTGTTCAACCTTGGCATTGCCACTTCTAATACCATTAACATTTCCTAACCAAAAACCAATTCAAGTCAATGTCTCCCAGTTAGCATGCTTTTAAACCCCTGTGAGGATCAACATTCATTGATTAATAAATGGAATGTTGTTATTGGTGAATAAATCAATCATTTCATGTTATGCCACAGTAGGCTGGGCGACCAGGTCTGTTCTGTGTGTTTCTCGGTAGATGATCAGAATGAGAGCCATCATTACCCAGACAGCCTAGGAAGGTAGATATTAATGTAATGATGAATGTGATGGGATGTAGATCGGAGACATCATTGCTTGTGTGATCATCAGGTAAAAATAGACACGTCATTTGCTCATTACTGGACTCCTAATAATGAATAATATAACCTAGTCCTGGAAGGGCCTGAGTCGTTCCTATAAGGCTATGCTAAATCGTTCCTGCTGGATGTCAGGGGAAGACTATCTATATTGGGTCTCCAGACCCAAGTAGGGCCATCCGTTTTAGTCACCCTCAGGCTGCGGCATGCACACGGAGATCTACTCACCTACAGGGGTGTGGAAGGCCATTTATTATGGAGATGCAGGGTGTGTGTGTGTGTGTGTGTGAGAGAGAGAGATAAAGGAAAGGAAGAGTCACTGATGTAAAGAAAAACACACCAGGCCATGAAGACTTCAGCATTGATGTTTCTTCTTCTTTGACTCTCTGAAAGGCAACAGTGTGTTTAGGTCAGGTTAGCTGGATTAACACAACCTTCCCCCATCACTTTACTAAAACACCCACCCCAAGCCTCTCAGCAGACGTTAACGGTCAAATCGGACCATTAAGCTTGTGCCTAATCTCTAAATATTCCCAAGACAACAACTGGGCTAATGGGGGATGAGGGAGGAGGAGAGGGGACGAGGGGGTAGAAACTCAATCTAAGGGCACCAGGTGCACCTTTTGTCAACATAATCTTAAAGCCCTTGAGACCGCACACACAAACACACACACACACGCGCATATCCACATCAAGTGGACCAAGACCAGCGGATCCCTCAGACAGCCATAGACACTAATCAGTAGAGAAATGGGAAAGGGGGATACCTAGTCAGTTGTTCAACTGAATGCATTCAACTGAAATGTGTCTTCCGCATTTAACCCAACCCGGGTTGGTCAGGGGCAGAAGGACAGATTTTTTGCCTTGTCACCTCAGGGATTTGATCCAGCAACCTTTCGGTTGCCCCGGGTCTTCTCCAAATACTACCGCTGCACCATCAAGAGCGTCTTGGCCGGTTGCATCACTGCCTAGTATAGGAATTCCTTCGTCCACGACCGCAAGGCCTTCCAGCTGGTGGTGAAGACGGCCCAGGACCGTGTTCCCACCCATCCACCATATCCAATCAAAACGGTGCCTGAGGAAGGCCAGCAGCATCATCAAGGACCCCACACACCACAGCACGAGCTGTTCTCTCCCTTAACGCCAGGCAGACAGTATTACAGCACGAGGCTCAGGCAGTTTCTATCTACAAGCTATCAGACTGCTGAACACTTGAACTGGACTGACCACCTGCACTGACTCTCTGCACCATAGCACACATGCACTCACTCATGCACACACCCAGACATACATACACTCATCAATCAAATCAAATGTTATTTGTCACATGCAGACTAACAGTGAAACACTGCAGAGTAAATGCAACAATGCAGAGTAAAGAATTGAGAAAAAATAGAAATAGTGACATGAGGAATAAATTCACAGTGAATAACGATAATGAGGAAAAGTAGTATGGCTATATACAGTGAGTACCAGTACTGAGACGATCCACACACACACACACACAACTACTGCTATCATTATACTAAATACTGCACAATTGAAGCCCCCTAAAACATGTGTACATTTTGTACTATAAATTGTGACTTCCTGTATTGATTACACTTATGCAACAACAACAAGAAATCTACTGAGCCATTTACTCTATGTTCATATTTTAGTATTTTATTATTTATTATTGTTGCGTTTTCGAGAAGGAACCTGCAAGTAAGCGTTTTGTTTGATGGTAAAAACCATGTGTATTCTGTACCTACGACTAATACCATTTCAAACTTGAAAGTTGAGTTAAGGAATCGAACCAAAAACGAACCACCAAACCTGAAGACATCGGAGATTCATCCTCCAAATAGGCCGATTCAAAGAGAGCTGGAAAGTGTATTACTGTAACACTATACTACGAGTTTGATATTACAACAGAGTGTGTGTTTATGTGTTTATTTAGCCTTTATTCAACTAGGCAAGTCAGTTAAGAACAAATTGTTATTTGCAATGACGGCCTACCCCGGCCAAACCCTACCCCGGCCAAACCCTACCCCGGCCAAACCCTAACCCGGCCAAACCCTACCCCGGCCAAACCCTACCCCGGCCAAACCCTAACCCGGCCAAACCCTACCCTGGCCAAACCCTACCCCGGCCAAACCCTAACCCGGACAACGCTGGGCCAATTGTGCGCCGCCCTATGGGACTCCCAATCACGGCCGGTTTCTGATATAGCCTGGAATCAAACCCGGCTCTGTAGGGATGCCTCTAGCACTGAGATGCAGTGCCTTAGACCACTGCACCACTCGGGAGCCTGTATGTGTGGGATAAGAAGAAAGGGAGTGCTGTAAGTGGAGGGGTGGATAGAATGGGGGGTTGGAGAGGGAGGTATCCTTAATGAAATGATCAAATATACAGACCACCAATTCCAATTGGCTATACTTAAACTCTTTAACATCATTCTCAGCTCTGGCATCTTCCCCAATATTTGGGACTAAGAACTGATTACTCCAATCCACAAGAGTGAAGACAAATTTGACCACAATAACTACCGTGGGATATGCATCAATAGCAACCTTGGGAAAATCTTCAGCTTTATTATTAACAGCAAACTTGTACATTTCCTCAGTAAAAACAATGTTCAGAGCAAATGTGAAATTGTCTTTTTACCAAATTACCATAAGACAGACCACGTATTCATCCTGCACACCCTAATTGACAAACAAGCAAACCAAAACAAAGGCAAAGTCTTCCCATGCTTTGTTGATTTCAAAAAATCTTTTGACTCAATTTGGCATAAGGGTCTGCTATACAAATCAATGGAAAGCGAGGTTTGAGGAAAAACATACGACATTATAAAATCCATGTACACAAACAACAAATGTGCGTTTACAATAGGATAAAAACACACACATTTCTGTCCACAGGGCCGTAGGGTGAAACAGGGATGCAGCTTGAGCCATTTTCAACATATTTATATCAACGAATTGTCAAAGGCAGTAGAACAGTCTGCAGTAAATCTCAGTAAGACAAAAAGAATGGTCCAATCGCAAGGACCACAAATACAAATTTGATCTAGACACCATTGTTCTAGAGCACACAAAAAAAACGATATATACCTCGGCATAAACATCAGCACCACAGATAACTTCCACAAAGCTGTATACAATCTGAGAGACAAGGCAAGAAGAGCCTTCTACACCATCACAATGAACATAAAATTTGACATTCCAATTAGGATCTGGCAAAAAATACTTGAATCAGTTATAGAACACATTGGCCTTTATGGTTGTGAGGTCTGGGGTCCGCTCACCAACCAAGAATTCACAAAATGGGACAAACGACAAATTGAGACACTGCATGCAGAATTCTGCAAAAACATCCTTCATGTACAACGTAGAACACCAAATAATGCACGCAGAGCAGAATTAGGCTGATATCCTCTATTTACCAAAATCCAGAAAAGAGCCGTCAAATTCTACAACCACCTAAAAGGAAGCGATTCTCAAACCTTCCATAACAAAGCTATCACCTACAGAGAGATTATCATGGAAAAGAGTCCCATAAGCAAGCTGGTGCTGGGGCTCTGTTCACAAACACAAACAGACCCCACAGAGACCCAGGACAGCAACAGCAACACAATTAGACCCAACCAAGTCATGAGAAAACAAAAAGATAATTACTTGACACATTGGAAAGAATTAACAAAAAAAACTGAGCAAACTAGAATGCTATTTGTCCCTAAACAGAGAGTACACAGTGGCAGAATACCTGACCACTGTGACTGACCCAAAATGAAGGAAAGATTTGACCATGTACAGATTCAGTGAGCATAGCCTTGCTATTGAGAAAGGTTTCCGTAGGCTCTCAGGAGCAGACAGGTGGCAGGGTAGCCTAGTGGTTAGAGCTTTGGACTAGTAACCGAAAGGTTTCAAGTTCGAATCCCTGAGTTAATCCCCGAGTACAAGTCGTTCTTCCCCTGAACAGGCAGTTAACCCACTGTTCCTAGGCTGTCATTGAAAATAAGAATTTGTACTTAACTGAAGAAAAAAAAATGTGCACACTGACCACAAAATGTGGTGGAAACTGAGCTGCACTTCCCAACCTCCTGCCAAATGTATGACAATATTAGAGACATACATTGCCTTAGATTACACAGACCAACAAAGACTTTACAAACAATTCCAATTTTGATAAACTCCAATATCTATTGGGTGAAATATCACAGTGTGCCATCACAGCAGAATACACCTGTTACCACAAGAAAAGGGCAACCAGTGAAGAACAAACACCATTGTAAATACAACCCATATGTATGTTTATTTATTTTCCCTTTTGTGCTTCAGCTATTTGCACATCGTTACAACACTGTACATCGTCATAAAATGACATGTCTAATGTCTCTATTCCCTTTTGACTGTAATGTTTACTGTTCATTTTGTAATGTTTATTTCACTTTTATTTATTATCTACTTCACTGGCAATATTAATATTAATGGCAATATTAATATATGTTTCCCACGCCAATAAAGCCCTTCAATTGAATTGATATTCTATCAGACAAGACACACACAAACTGGTTCTCTCTCTCAGGAGGGAACAGAGGAAAGATGAATAGAATAGCCTGTAATATTCTTATTATTCTTATTGTCATTATTAATATTTTTTATTGTTACTGTTGTTATTATTATTGTTATTGTTATTATTGTTATTATCATTGCTATTATTATTGTTATTACTATTCTTATCATGGTTATTATTTTATTATTATTCTTCTTGTTATTATTGTGATTATTATTATTATTGTTGTTATTATTATTATGCTTATTATTGTTATTATTATTATGGTTATTATTGTTGTTAATACTATTCTTATCATTGTTATTATTGTTATTCTTATTGTTATTGTTATTGTTATTGTTATTGTTATTGTTATTGTTATTCTTATTGTTATTATTATTACTATTATTATTATTATTATTGTTATTAATATTATTATAATTATTATAATTATTATTATTATTGTTGTTATTTTTTGTTATTATTGTTATTATGTCTGCTATTATTATTATTATTGTTGTTGTTATTTTTGTTATTATTGTTATTATGTCTGCTATTATTATTATTATTGTTGTTTTTATTATTGCTGTTGTTGTGTGTGAGAGAGCAGACAGAGCAAAGCTGAGAGGGAGAGGAGAACAGAGGGAGCGAGGGGGAGAGAGAGAGTAGTGGCTTTTCATTGGCCAGACAAAGGGAGATGGGAATAAAGGGTGGGGGGGTTCTGCTCTAGGGATGTTATTGTATAAGTTATAAAACAAAATGGCACTTCAATGAGAACAATCTACTAATTAGAGTTCATCGGAGAGAGAGAGATAGATTTGGAGAGTGAGAGAGAGAGATAGAGAGACAGAGAGAGAGAGAGAGAGAGATAAAGACAGAGAGATAAAGACCGAGAGAGAGAGATGCTCAGACACTGAATGTATATAAACAGAGAAAATCAAATCAAATCAAATCAAATTTTATTTGTCACATACACATGGTTAGCAGATGTTAATGCGAGTGTAGCGAAATGCTTGTGCTTCTAGTTCCGACAATGCAGTAATAACGAACAAGTAATCTAACTAACAATTCCAAAAAAACTACTGTCTTATACACAGTGTAAGGGGATAAAGAATATGTACATAAGGATATATGAATGAGTGATGGTACAGAGCAGCATAGGCAGATACAGTAGATGATAACGAGTATAGTATATACATATGAGATGAGTATGTAAACCAAGTGACGTAGTTAAAGTGGCTAGTGATACATGTATTACATAAAGATGCAGTAGATGATATAGAGTACAGTATCTACGTATGCATATGAGATGAATAATGTAGGGTAAGTAACATTATATAAGGTAGCATTGTTTAAAGTGGCTAGTGATATATTTACATAATTTCCCATCAATTCCCATGATTAAAGTGGCTGGAGTAGAGTCAGTGTCATTGACAGTGTGTTGGCAGTAGCCACTCAATGTTAGTGGTGGCTGTTTAACAGTCTGATGGCCTTGAGATAGAAGCTGTTTTTCAGTCTCTCGGTCCCAGCTTTGATGCACCTGTACTGACCTCGCCTTCTGGATGACAGCGGGGTGAACAGGCAGTGGCTCGGGTGGTTGATGTCCTTGATGATCTTTATGGCCTTCCTGTAGCATCGGGTGGTGTAGGTGTCCTGGAGGGCAGGTAGTTTGCCCCCGGTGATGCGTTGTGCAGATCTCACTACCCTCTGGAGTGCCTTACGGTTGAGGGCGGTGCAGTTGCCATACCAGGCGGTGATACAGCCCGCCAGGATGCTCTCGATTGTGCATCTGTAGAAGTTTGTGAGTGCTTTTGGTGACAAGCCAAATTTCTTCAGCCTCCTGAGGTTGAAGAGGCGCTGCTGCGCCTTCCTCACGATGCTGTCTGTGTGAGTGGACCAATTCAGTTTGTCTGTGATGTGTATGCCGAGGAACTTAAAACTTGCTACCCTCTCCACTACTGTTCCATCGATGTGGATGGGGGGGTGTTCCCTCTGCTGTTTCCTGAAGTCCACAATCATCTCCTTAGTTTTGTTGACGTTGAGTGTGAGGTTATTTTCCTGACACCACACTCCGAGGGCCCTCACCTCCTCCCTGTAGGCCGTCTCGTCGTTATTGGTAATCAAGCCTACCACTGTTGTGTCGTCCGCAAACTTGATGATTGAGTTGGAGGCGTGCATGGCCACGCAGTCGTGGGTGAACAGGGAGTACAGGAGAGGGCTCAGAACGCACCCTTGTGGGGCCCCAGTGTTGAGGATCAGCGGGGAGGAGATGTTGTTGCCTACCCTCACCACCTGGGGGCGGCCCGTCAGGAAGTCCAGTACCCAGTTGCACAGGGCGGGGTTGAGACCCAGGGTCTCGAGCTTGATGACGAGCTTGGAGGGTACTATGGTGTTGAGTGCCGAGCTGTAGTCGATGAACAGCATTCTCACATAGGTATTCCTCTTGTCCAGATGGGTTAGGGCAGTGTGCAGTGTGGTTGAGATTGCATCGTCTGTGGACCTATTTGGGCGGTAAGCAAATTGGAGTGGGTCAAGGGTGTCTGGTAGGGTGGAGGTGATATGGTCCTTGACTAGTCTCTCAAAGCACTTCATGATGACGGATGTGAGTGCTACGGGGCGGTAGTCGTTTAGCTCAGTTACCTTAGCTTTCTTGGGAACAGGAACAATGGTGGCCCTCTTGAAGCATGTGGGAACAGCAGACTGGTATAGGGATTGATTGAATATGTCCGTAAACACACCGGC
This sequence comes from Oncorhynchus kisutch, assembly GCF_002021735.2. NCBI lineage: Eukaryota > Metazoa > Chordata > Actinopteri > Salmoniformes > Salmonidae > Oncorhynchus > Oncorhynchus kisutch. The sequence continues at coordinate 76,195,644 of NC_034184.2, forward strand.
CAGCTGGTCTGCGCATGCTCTGAGGGCGCGGCTGGGGATGCCGTCTGGGCCTGCAGCCTTGCGAGGGTTAACACGTCTAAATGTCTTACTCACTTCGGCTGCAGTGAAGGAGAGACCGCATGTTTTCGTTGCAGGCCGTGTCGGTGGCACTGTATTGTCCTCAAAGCGGGCAAAAAAGTTATTTAGTCTGCCTGGGAGCAAGACATCCTGGTCCGTGACTGGGCTGGGTTTCTTCCTGTAGTCCGTGATTGACTGTAGACCCTGCCACATGCCTCTTGTGTCTGAGCCGTTGAATTGAGATTCTACTTTGTCTCTGTACTGGCGCTTAGCTTGTTTGATAGCCTTGCGGAGGGAATAGCTGCACTGTTTGTATTCAGTCATGTCACCAGACACTTTGCCCTGATTAAAAGCAGTGGTTCGCGCCTTCAGTTCCACACGAATGCTGCCATCAATCCACGGTTTCTGGTTAGGGAATGTTTTAATCGTTGCTATGGGAACGACATCTTCAACGCACGTTCTAATGAACTCGCACACCGAATCAGCGTATTCGTCAATGTTGTTATCTGACGCAATACGAAACATCTCCCAGTCCGCGTGATGGAAGCAGTCTTGGAGTGTGGAGTCAGCTTGGTCGGACCAGCGTTGGACAGACCTCAGCGTGGGAGCTTCTTGTTTTAGTTTCTGTCTGTAGGCAGGGATCAACAAAATGGAGTCGTGGTCAGCTTTTCCGAAAGGGGGGCGGGGCAGGGCCTTATATGCGTCGCGGAAGTTAGAGTAACAATGATCCAGGGTCTTTCCACCCCTGGTTGCACAATCGATATGCTGATAAAATTTAGGGAGTCTTGTTTTCAGATTAGCCTTGTTAAAATCCCCAGCTACAATGAATGCAGCCTCCGGATAAATCGTTTCCAGTTTGCAGAGAGTTAAATAAAGTTCGTTCAGAGCCATCGATGTGTCTGCTTGGGGGGGGATATATACGGCTGTGATTATAATCGAAGAGAATTCTCTTGGTAGATAATGCGGTCTACATTTGATTGTGAGGAATTCTAAATCAGGTGAACAGAAGGATTTGAGTTCCTGTATGTTTCTTTCATCACACCATGTCACGTTGGCCATAAGGCATACGCCCCCGCCCCTCTTCTTACCAGAAAGATGTTCGTTTCTGTCGGCGCGATGCGTGGAGAAACCCGCTGGCTGCACCGCTTCGGATTGCGTCTCTCCAGTTAGCCATGTTTCCGTGAAGCAGAGAACGTTACAGTCTCTGATGTCCCTCTGGAATGCTACCCTTGCTCGGATTTCATCAACCTTGTTGTCAAGAGACTGGACATTGGCAAGAAGAATGCTAGGGAGTGGTGCACGATGTGCCCGTCTCCGGAGTCTGACCAGAAGACCGCTTCGTTTCCCTCTTTTTCTGAGTCGTTTTTTTGGGTCGCTGCATGTAATCCACTCCGTTACACTGGTTGTAAGGCTGAACACAGGATCCGCATCGCGAAAAATATATTCTTGGTCGTACTGATGGTGAGTTGACGCTGATCTTATATTCAGTAGTTCTTCTCGGCTGTATGTAATGAAACCTAAGATGACCTGGGGTACTAGTGTAAGAAATAACACGTAAAAAAACAAAAAACTGCATAGTTTCCTAGGAACGCGAAGCGAGGCGGCCATCTCTGTCGGCGCCGGAACTCTAATTTCAAAATGTTATTCATTCTTTTAAAGATGCCACTTCTGCACCCCCACTCACATACTAACACCCCCCAGTCAGTCAGTCAATCTGTCAAGGTCAGAGCTGCTTCTTATTGGGATGTAATCTCTACTGTCTCACTTATCTGACCAGGCCTACACACATCACCAATCAATATCACCCATTGTGTGTGTGTGTGTGTGTGTGTGTTTTTGTGTGTGTGTGTATATGTGTGTATATGCGTGTCTGTGTGTGTATATGTGTGTATGACATGTCACAGAGGCAGTGCTAAGTAAGGTCAAAGGTCGTATATAGTCCTCCAGCATGGAAGGACAGATGCGGCTGAAGGAGAGCAAGACCGAAGAGATAGAGAAAGAGAGGAGTGTTCATCTCACCGGAAAAGAAAAGAAGGTAAGTGTGATTGTTATTGTCTGTCATTAGCACAGCTCTAGGATCAGCTTACCAGACCAAATCCTAACAACAATTAAGGGATACAAATCTAAGCTGATCTTGGATCAGTGAAGGGGCAACATCATAAAAGAGGATGACGCTCTACAGGTTCATTGCCTCAGAAGTCAGACTACCTGTTCCCCATCACCTTGGGCTCCCGAGTGACGCACTGCATCTCAGTGCTAGAGGTGTCATTACAAACCCTGGTTTGATTCCAGGTTGTATCACAACTGACCGTGATTGGGAGACCCATAGGGCAGCGCACAATTGGCCCAGTGTCTTTTTTTTGCACAATTGGCCCAGAAGTTAGAAAGTTTTAAGTTCCTCGGAGTAGACATCACAGACAAACTGAAATGGTCCACACACACAGACAGTGTGGTGAAGAAGGTGCAACAGCACCTCTTCAACCTCAGGAGGCTGAAGAAATGTGGCTTGTCACCTAAAACACTCACAAACTTTTCCTGTCGGGCTGTATCCCCGCCTTGTACAGCAACTGCTGCGCCCACAACCGCAAGGCTCTCCAGAGGGTAGTGAGGTCTGCACAATGCACCACCAGGGGAAAACTACCTGCCCTCCAGGACACCTACAGCACCTGATGTCACAGGAAGGCCAAAAAGATCTTCAAGGACAACAACCACCCGAGCCAGGCCCTGTTCACCCCGCTATCATCCAGAAGGCGAGGTCAGTACAGGTGCATCAAAGCTGGGACCGAGAGACTGAAAAACAGCTTCTATCTCAAGGCCATTAGACTGTTAAACAGCCATCACTAGCATTGAGTGGCTGCTGCCAACATACTGAATCAAATCTCTAGCCACAGTAATACATTTAATAAATGGATTTAATAAATGTGTCACTAGTCACTTTAAATAACGTCACTTTAATAGTGTCTTGATATGTTACATTACTCATCTCATATGTATATACTGTAGTCTATACCATCTACTGCATCTTGTCTATGCATCATGGCCATTCGCTCATCCAAATATGTATATTCTTATTCATCCCTTTACATGTGTGTGTATAAGGTAGTCCTTGTAAATGTGTTAGATTACTTGTTAGATATTACGGTCGGAGCTAGAAGCACGAGCATTTCGCTACACTCGCATTGACATCTGCTAACTATGTGTATGTGACCAATACACTTTGATTTGATTTGAAGCTGTTAAGGAGCCTTTTGGTCCTAGACTTGGCGCTCCGCTACCACTTGCCGTGGGGTTGCAGAGAGAACAGTCTATGACTTGGGTGACTGGAGTCTTTGACAATTGTTTGGGCCTTCCTCTGACACCACCTTATATAGAGGTCCTGGATGGCAGGAAGCTTGGCCCCAGTGAGGTACTGGGCCATATGCACTACCCTCTGTAGTGAGCAGATGCCGAGCAAACTCAAATCAAAATCAAATCAAATGTATTTATATAGCTCTTCGTACATCATCTGATATCTCAAAGTGCTGTACAGAAACCCAGCCTAAAACCCCAAACAGCAAGCAATGCAGGTGTAGAAGCACGGTGGCTAGGAAAAACTCCCTAGAAAGGCCAAAACCTAGGACGAAACCTAGAGAGGAACCAGGCTATGAGGGGTGGCCAGTCCTCTTCTGGCTGTGCCAGGTGGAGATTATAACAGAACATGGCCAAGATGTTCAAATGTTCATAAATGACCAGCATGGTCAAATAATAGGTCTGGAACAGGTGAGGATTCCATAGCCGCAGGCAGAACAGTTGAAACTGGAGCAGCAGCACGGCCAGGTGGACTGGGGACAGCAAGGAGTCATCATGCCAGGTAGTCCTGAGGCAGTTGCCATACCAGGCGGTGCAGTCCCTGGTTTGAATCCAGGCTGTACCACATCCGGCCATGACTGGGAGTCCCATAGGGCGGCGCACAATTGGCCCAGTGTCGCCCGTGTTTGGCCGGGGTAGACCGTCATTGTAAAAATAATTTGTTCTTAACTGACCTGGCCCCAGTGTTGAGGATCAACGTGGCAGATGTGTTGTTACCTACCCTTACCACCTGGGGGCGGCCCGTCAGGAAATCCAGGATCCAGTTACAGAGGGAGGTGTTTAGCCCCAGGGTCCTTAGCTTAGTGATGAGCTTTGTGAGTACCAACGATCATCAGAACCGGTGTAGTAGGATTCAACCGTGGTCCTGTATTGACGCTTTGCTTGTTTGATGGTGTGTCTGAGGGCATAGTGGGATTTCTTAACAGCATCCAGATTAGTGTCCCGCTGCTTGAAAGCTCTAGCCTTTAGCTCGGTGAGGATGTTGCCTTTTATCCATGGTTTCTGGTCGGGATATGTACGTACGGTAACTGTGGGGACGACATCGTCGATGCACTTATTGATGAAGCCGGTGACTGAGGTGGTATACTCCTCAATGCCATTGGATGAATCCCGAAACATATTCAACTAGGAATGTCCCATCTGGATGAGCATTTTCTCGTTTGCTGATGGTCTTATACAGCTCCTCTCTCCAGGTCTATGAGAGGAGCTGACATGATCAGTCACATTTGCATGCCTGCACCCAGACACACAGATACACATGCAAACACACACACGCACAGGGCCTCCATGCATCTCCATAACAAATGGTTTCCCACAGTCCTGCAGGTGAGTGGGTCTTTGTGTGTGTAGTACAGCCTGTGGGTCTCCTTGTGCCACACGTACACACGTACACACACACGCACGTACACACACACACACACACACACACACACACACACACACACACACACACACACACACACACACACACACACACGCACGTACACACACACACACACACACACACACACACACACACACGCACACACACACACACACACACACACACACACACACACACACACACACACACACGTACACACACACACGCACACACACACACGTACACACACACACACACACACACACACACACACACACACACACACACACACACACACACACACATGGCAGCGTCTCTATCACCTCAGGTATGGAGCCAGAGAGAGACAGAGAGCAGGAGATATTGAGGGTTTGATAGTGATGCTTCAACTCACAGTTATAAGGCTTCATAAAGGCTTTGAGCTGCTGGAAATACAGCTGTTTTTAGCGGCCATTAGAGTGTGTTTGTGTGTGTGTTTGCGAGAGAGAGAGAGAGAGAGAGAGAGAGAGAGAGAGAGAGAGAGAGAGAGAGAGAGAGAAAGAGAGAAGGAGGGAGAGGGAGGGGGAGGGGAGAATGAGAGAGAACAAGAGAAGGAGAGAGAGAGACAGATATATATATATAGAGAGAGACAGCGAGATAGAGAGAGAGAGAGAGAGAGAGAGAGAGAGAGAGAACAAGAGAAGGCGAGAGAGAGAGAACAAGAGAAGGAGTGAGAGAGAGAACAAGAGAAGGAGAGAGAGAGAGAGAGAGAGAGAGAGAGAGAGAGAGAGAGAGAGAGAGTGGGGAGGTGTTCCTTTGTTCTGTGAAGAACATACCCAATCAGAGTGTACAGTGTGTCAGGAGCACACAGGCATATATCAACTTCAATCTCTTTTTAATGAAAAATCCTGCCCTCTCTAATATGTGCAAATTAACCTCCTCTTTTCCCTCCTCTTCTCCCTCTTCTGCTCCCTCCTCTCCTTCCTTCTCTCCTCCCTCCTTTCCTTGCTCCTCTCCTCCGTCCTTTCCTCCCTACTCTCCTCCCTCCTCACCTCCCTTTTCTCCTTCCTCCTTTCCTCCCTCCCTCTCAGAGACTGAGGGAGAGAGAGAGAGAGAGAACAATACAGAAATACACTAGGAAAAAAGAAGGAACAGCACGTCAGAAATCAGCTCAATGTAATTGAAGAATCCATAGACTCCAACCACTTCTGGGAAAATTGGAAAACACTAAACAAACAGCACAAATAATATTTATTCAAAACAGAGATGTGTGTATAAACCACTTCTCCAATATTTTTGACTCTATAACAAAGAACAAACAGCAAAAACATATACATGATCAAATTCAAATCTTAGAATCAACTGTTAAAGACGACCAGAACCCACTGGATTCTTCAATTCCATTGAATGAACTACAGGACAAAATATAAACCCTCCAACCCAAAAAAGCCTGAGGTCTGAAATGATCAAATATACAAACAACAAATTCCAATTGGCTATACTAAAACTCTTTAACATCATCCTCAGCTCTGGCATCTTCCCCAATATTTGGAAACAAGGACTGATCACCCCAATCCACAAAAGTAGAGACAAATTTGACCCCAATAACTACCGTGAGATATGCATCAACAGCAACCTTGGGAAAATCCTCTGCATTATCATTAACAGCAGACTTGTACATTTCCTCAGTGAAAACAATGTACTGAGCAAATGTCAAATTGGCTTTTTACCAAATTACCATAAGACAAACCACGTATTCCCCCTGCACACCCTAATTGACAACCAAACAAACCAAAACAAAGGCAAAGTCTTCTCATGCTTTGTTGATTTCAAAAAAGCCTTCAACTCAATTTGGCATGAGGGTCTGCTATACAAACTGATGGAAAGTGGTGTTGGGGGTAAAACATACGACATTATAAAATCCATGTACACAAACAACAAGTGTGCGGTTAAAATAGGCAAAAAACACAAATTTCCTCCCACAGGTCCGTTGGGTGAGACAGGGATGCAGTTTAAGTCCCACCCTCTTCAACATATATATCAACGAATTGGCGCGGGCACTAGAACAGTCTGCAGCACCCGGCCTCACCCTACTATAATCTGAAGTCAAATGTCTACTGTTTGCTGATGGTCTGGTGCTTCTGTCACCAACCAAGGAGGGCCTACAGCAGCACCTAGATATTCTGCACAGATTCTGCCAGACCTGGGCCCTGACAGTAAATCTCAGTAAGACAAAAAATAATGGTGTTCCAAAAAAGGTCCAGTTGCCAGGACCACGAATACAAATTCCATCTAGACACCGTTGCCCTACAGCACACAAACTATACATACCTCGGCCTAAACATCAGCACCACATGTAACTTCAACAAAGCTGTGAACAATATTGAGAGACAAGGCAAGAAGGGCATTCTACGCCCATCAAAAGAACATAACATTTAACATACCAATTATGATCTGGCAAAAAATACTTGAATCGGTTATAGAACACATTGCCCTTTATGGTTGTGAGGTCTGGGGTCCGCTCACCAACCAAGAATTCACAAAATGGGACAAACACCAAATTGAGACTCTATAGAATTCTGCAAAAATATCATCCGTGTAGAACGTAAAACACGAAATAATGAATGTAGAGCAGAATTAAGCCGATACCCCGCTAATTATCAAAATCCAGAAAAGAGCTGTTAAATTCTACAACCACCTAAAAGGAAGCGACTCCCAAACCTTCCATAACAAAGCCATCACCTACAGAGAGATGAACCTGTAGAAGAGTCCCCTAAGCAAGCTGGTCCTGGGGCTTTGTTCACAAAAACAAACAGACCCCACAGATCCCCAGGAAAGCAACACAATTAGACCCAACCAAGTCATACAAAAACAAAAAGATAATTTCTTGACACATTGGAAAGAATTAACAGGAAAACAGAGAAACCTAGAATGCTATTTGTCCCTAAACAGAGAGTACACAGTGACAGAATACCTGACCACTGTGACTGACCCAAAATTATAGAAAGTAAGTATGTACAGCATAGCCTTGCTATTGAGAAAGGCCGCCATAGGCAGACCTGGCTCTCAAGAGAAGACAGGCTATGTGCACACTGCCCACAAAATGAGGTGGAAACTGAGCTGCACTTCCTAACCTCCTGTATGACAATATTAGAGACACATATTTCCCTCAGATTACACAGATCAACAAAGAATGTGAAAAGAAACCCGATTTTGACAAACTCCCATATCTACTGGGTGAAATACCACAGTGTGACATCACAGCAGCAATATTTGTGACCTGTTGCTACAAGAAAAGGTCAACCAGTGAAGAACAAACACCATTGTAAATACAACCCATATTTATGCTTATTTATTTTCCCTTTTCTACTTTAACCATTTGCACATCGTTACAACACTGTATATATACATAATATGATATTTGTAATGTCTTTATTCTTTTGGAACTTCTGTGAGTGTAATGTTTACTGTTCATTTTTATTGTTTATTTAACTTTTGGATATTATCTATTTCACTTGCTTTGGCAATGTTAACATATGTTTCCCAGGCCTATAAAGCCCCTTGAATTGAATTGAGAGAGAGAGAGATTGGGGTGTTAGCCATAGGCATTAGACAGCTAACACCTAGCCTGTCGATCCTTTTGCTCTCGCTAAAATCAGATTACCCTCCCTCAAACCGTAACTAACCCAATAGAGTTACCTAGTTACCCAGATCTAAGATCAGATGACCCTCCCCCAAACCCTAACTAACCCAATAGAGTTACCTAGTTACCCAGATCTAAGATCAGATGACCCTCCCCCAAACCCTAACTAACCCAATAGAGTTACCTAGTTACCCAGATCTAAGATCAGATGACCCTCCCCCAAACCCTAACTAACCATATAGAGTTACCTAGTTACCCAGATCTAAGATCAGATGACCCTCCCCCAAACCCTAACCTAACAGAGGGGGACAAATTGGCCTAAGATCAGTTTCTGGGCACTTTATACTACTCCTCTGTTCTCCAGAGGCCTTCATCCTCTCTCCCTTCTCTCTCTCCTTCTCTCTCTCTTCTCTCTCTCTTCTCTCTCTCCTTCTCTCTTTCTTCACTCTCTCTTCTCTCTCTTCTCTCTCTCCTCTCTCTCCTTCTCTCTCTCTCTTCTCTCTCTCCTTCTCACTCTCTTCACTCTCTCCCTTCTCTCTCTTCTCTCTGTCCCTTCTCTCTCTCTTCTCTCTCTCCTTCTCACTCTCTTCTCTCTCTCTCTTCTCACTCTCCTTCTCTCTCTCTTCTCTCTCTCCTTCTCTCTCTCCTTCTCTCTCTTCTCTCTCTTTCTCACTCTCTTCACTCTCTCCCTTCTCTCTCTCTTCTCTCTCACCTTCTCTCTCTCCCTTCTCTCTCTTCTCTCTGTCCTTCTCTCTCCTTCTCTCTCTCCTTCTCTCTCTCTTCTCTCTGTCCTCTCTCTTCTCTCTCTTCCTCCATCCTAACTTACTGTTCTTCCAGTTATTCAGTCAGTCTGATATTCTGCTTGTCATTCTGGCCATGCTGCTTATTGTAATTTATAAATTACAGTTAATGAGGGATTTTTGAAAACATGGCAGGCGTCTGTATTCTGCGCTCGGCGCCGTTCCCAGCTCTAATGGATTTCCTGGTGTGGAATCTTTTCTTCCCTCATTCTGCCCAGCAGGGGGTCCAACTGGCTCCCCCCTCTCTCTCTGTAGTCTCTCCCTCCCCGCTCTCTGTGTATTCCCCCCTCTCTTTCTGTAGTCTGTCCCTCCCCGCTCTCTCCCTCCCTCTCTCTGTATTCCCCCCCACTCTCTCCACCTCTCTCTCTGTGTATTCCTCCCCTCTCTCCACCTCTCTCCACCTCTCTCCATCTCTCTCCACCTCTCTCCACCCCTCTCCATCTCTCTCCATCTCTCTCCACCTCTCTCCACCTCTCTCCACCCCTCTCCACCTCTCCCTCCATCTCTCTCCACCTCTCTCCATCTCTCTCCACCTCTCTCTCTGTATTCCCCCCTCTCTCTCCACCTCTCTCCATCTCTCTCCACCTCTCTCTCTGTATTCCCCCCTCTCCCTCCACCTCTCTCCACCTCTCTCCATCTCTCTCCACCTCTCTCCATCTCTCTCCACCTCTCTCCATCTCTCTCCTCCTCTCTCCATCTCTCTCCACCTCTCTCCACCTCTCTCCATCTCTCTCCACCTCTCTCCACCTCTCTCCATCTCTCTCCACCTCTCTCTCTGTATTCCCCCCTCTCCCTCCACCTCTCTCCACCTCTCTCCATCTCTCTCCACCTCTCTCCATCTCTCTCCACCTCTCTCCACCTCTCTCCATCTCTGTCTCTCTGTATTCCCCCTCTCTCTCTACCTCTCTCCATCTCTCTCTCTCTGTATTCCCCCCTCTCCCTCCACCTCTCTCCACCTCTCTCCATCTCTCTCTCTGTATTCCCCCCTCTCTCTCCACCTCTCTCCACCTCTCTCCACCTCTCTCCACCTCTCTCTCTCTGTATTCTCCCCTCTCCCACCACCTCTCTCCACCTCTCTCCACCTCTCTCCATCTCTCTCCACCTCTCTCTCCACCTCTCTCTCTATATTCCCCCTCTCTCCACCTCTCTCCACCTCTCTCTCTGTATTCTCCCCTCTCCCTCCACCTCTCTCCACCTCTCTCCACCTCTCTCCATCTCTCTCCACCTCGCTCTCTCTCTGTATTCCCTCCCTCTCTCTCTCCACCTCTCTCTCTCTCCACATCTCTCCACCTCGCTCTCTTTTGGTATTCCCTCCCTCCCTCTTGCTGTCTTTTTCTCTCTTTCCCTCCTCTCTCTTCCCTCCTCCCTCTCCACCAATTCCACTGACTAGGTCTGTTAATAAGGACCAGACCTTTTTTTCAATTTTCTCCTAAAATGACATACCCAAATCTAACCTTCTGTAGCTCGGGACCTGGAGCAAGGATATGCATATTCTTGGTACCATTTGAAAGGAAACACGTTGATGTTTGTGGAAATGTGATATTAATGTAGGAGAATATAACACATTAGATCTGGTAAAATACAATACAAAGAAAAAAACACGTTTTTTGGGGAGTTTTTTTGTATCATCTTTGAAATGCAAGAGAAAGGCCATAATGTATTATTCCATCCCAGGCACAATTTAGATTTTGTCCGCTAGATGTCAGCAGTGTACGTGCAACGTTTTCGACTGATCCAATGAACCATTGCATTACTGTTCAAAATGTTGTATCAAGTGTACCCAAATGTGCCTAATTGGTTTCTTAATACATTTTCAGGTTCATAACTGTGCACTCTCCTCAAACAATAGCATGGTATTCTTTCACTGTAACAGCTACTGTAAATTGGACAGTGCAGTTAGATTAACAGGAATTTAAGCTTTCTGCCCATATTAGATATGTGTAACGATTTTCATTGGTGGAAGAAGGAGTAGACCAAAGCACCGCGTGGTACGTGTTCATGATGCCTTTAATAAACTGAACCCTGAATACAAACAAACAAGAGAATAAAGGAAAACCGAAACAGTCCCGTATGGTGAAAACACTGAAACGGAAAATAATCACCCACAACTCAAAATGGGAAAACAGGCTACCTTATCAATATAACACTAATCAATATAACACTAATCAATTTAACACTAATCAATATAACACTAATCAATTTAACACTAATCAATATAACACTAATCAATTTAACACTAATCAATATAACACTAATCAATTTAACACTAATCAATATAACACTAATCAATATAACACTAATCAATATAACACTAATCAATATAACACTAATCAATATAACACTAATCAATTTAACACTAATCAATATAACACTAATCAATTTAACACTAATCAATATAACACTAATCAATTTAACACTAATCAATATAACACTAATCAATTTAACACTAATCAATATAACACTAATCAATATTAACACTAATCAATATAACACTAATCAATATAACACTAATCAATATAACACTAATCAATATAACACTAATCAATTTAACACTAATCAATATAACACTAATCAATTTAACACTAATCAATATAACACTAATCAATATAACACTAATCAATTAACACTAATCAATATAACACTAATCAATATAACACTAATCAATTTAACACTAATCAATATAACACTAATCAATATAACACTAATCAATATAACACTAATCAATATAACACTAATCAATATAACACTAATCAATATAACACTAATCAATATAACACTAATCAATATAACACTAATCAATATAACACTAATCAATATAACACTAATCAATATAACACTAATCAATATAACACAACACTAATCAATATAACACTAATCAATATAACACTAATCAATATAACACTAATCAATTTAACACTAATCAATATAACACTAATCAATATAACACTAATCAATATAACACTAATCAATATAACACTAATCAATTTAACACTAATCAATATAACACTAATCAATATAACACTAATCAATATAACACTAATCAATATAACACTAATCAATATAACACTAATCAATATAACACTAATCAATTTAACACTAATCAATATAATGTTAAATTGTTCCAAAAACCTAAATAATAAGACAAAGACAGAACAAAATAGAATAAGGAAGACCTTAAGGTAGGTGTGTGTGTGTGTGTGTGTGTGTGTGTGTGTGTGTGTGTGTGTGTGTTGTGTGTGTGTGTGTGTGTGTGTGTGTGTGTGTGTGTGTGTGTGTGTGAGTGTGTGTGTGTGTGTGTGTGTGTGTGTGGAGCCAGGAAAACACACACATGCAAATCAAACCCATCAACAGCTTGTGATGAAGTGAGACATGGAGTAAACAGAGTGTGCCGTTACCATGGTGCCCACTGTCACCTCAGAGAGAGAGAGAGAGAGAAGAGAAAGAGAGAGAGAGAACGAAAACGAGACAAAGAGAGAGAATTGTATGTTTAACAGTGACAAGAGAAACCAGCTATGTCTTTCACTGTAACAAGGATGAGAACACTGTGAACGTCTAGTCACTCTCTCCAAGCATATTTACACCAGACAAGACCGATATGAGAAGTTTAACCCAAATGTTAACATAACATTGCCTTACACATGACATAGCTAAGTAAAGTAAGTTAGTAGCCAGACAGTGGATGTGTTGCCATCACGCTGTGCCTTTATGAGAAACAGGGCACGACGAGGCCCGCTGATTGAGGGAGGAAGACTAGGGTCTAAACCCTCATCCTTTCCAACCAACAGAAACATTTAATAACATATGTTTCATAATTATATCCTTATTTGAGTTTCACATTCAGGGGTACATTGTGATCATGCATCATACTTTTACATATCGGAAACCTTTCCCTGCGAGGCCAGACATATTTCTCCGTAATGATCATGAATGAATCATGTTGTCCAGTGAGAAGATCTAGCTGATGTTCACTCTGAGACCCAGGACCGGAATGGGTTGTGTAACATTGTTTATGCTCTGCTCTTTGGTTTTCCAATTTCCTCTGTAAAATGAAGTAGTAAACAGCACTGTGTTCTCTGGGTAGGGTCGGGTCAGTCTGTGATCCTTCAGTTCAGCTTTGTTTCGCTATGGAATTACAATTGATAGAATGGAATTAATAGAAACAACACTGCTTACATTCTAGTCATTCTAGTTCTGTGGGTTCTCAGGGACAACAGGGTAATCAGGGGAAATGTCCTCTTCTACTTCAGATGCCCATTATCTGCTGTCTGTCTGGGAGACATTGATTTTCCCTCTCTCCTAATATTCTCCTCCTCTCCTCCTCCTCATCTCCTCTCTCATAATCTTCTCCTCCTCCTCTCCTCTTCTCCTCCCCTTCTCCTTCTCTTCTCCTCTCTCCTACGCTTCTCCTCCTCTTCTCCTCTCTCCTACTCTTCTCCTCCTCTTCTCCTCCTCTTCTCATCTATCCTACTCTTCTCCTTCTCTCCTCCTCTCTCCTACTCTTCTCCTTCTCTCCTCCTCTTCTCCTCCTCTTCTCCTCTTCTCCTCCTCTTCTCCTTCTCTCCTCCTCTCTCCTACTCTTCTCCTTCTCTCCTCCTCTTCTCCTCTTCTTCTCCTCTTCTCCTACTCTTCTCCTTCTCTCCTCCTCTTCTCCTCCTCTTCTCCTCTTCTCCTCCTCTTCTCCTCCCCTTCTTCTTCTCTCCTCCTCTCTCCTACTCTTCTCCTTCTCTCCTCCTCTTCTCCTCCTCTTCTCCTCTTCTCCTCCTCTTCTCCTTCTCTCCTCCTCTCTCCTACTCTTCTCCTTCTCTCCTACTCTTCTCCTTCTCTCCTACTCTTCTCCTCCTCTTCTCCTCCCCTTCTTCTTCTCTCCTCCTCTCTCCTACTCTTCTCCTTCTCTCCTACTCTTCTCCTCCTCTTCTCCTCTTCTCCTACTCTTCTCCTTCTCTTCTCCTCTCTCCTACTCTTCTCCTCCTCTTCTCCTCTTCTCCTTCTCATCTCCTCTCTCCTACTCTTCTCCTTCTCTTCTCATCTCTCCTACTCTTCTCCTTCTCTTCTCATCTCTCCTCCTCTTCTCCTGATCTTCTCCTCCTCTTCTCCTCCTCTTCTCCTCTCTCCAACTCTTCTTCTCCTCTTCTCCCCCTCTTCTCCTCTTCTCCTTCTCTTCTCATCTTCTCCTTCTCTTCTCCTCTCTCCTCCTCTTCTCCTCTCCTTCTCCTACTCTACTCCTCCTCTTCTCCCCTTCTCCTACTCTACTCCTCCTCTTCTCCTACTATTCTCCTCCTCTACTCCTCTTCTTCTCCTCTTCTCATTCTTTTCTCTTCTTCTCCTCCTCTTCTACTCCTCTTCTTCTCTCTCCTTTTTCTCTCTCTCTTTTTCTCTTCTCAGGTTCCATTTGGAGTCTATTCAACTACTCTGGTAGTGTAGGGGGAGAGACGGGGGGAGAGAGAAGGAGAGAGATTACACAGATCCACAATGAATTCAAAAACAAACCCAATTTTGATAAATTCCCATATCTACTGGATGAAATACCACAGTGTGCCATCACAGCAGCAAGATTTGTGACCTGTTGCTACAAGAGAAGGGCAACCAGTGAAGAACAAACACCATTGTAAATACAACCCAGATTTATGTTTATTTATTTTCCCTTTTGTACTTGAACCATTTGTACATCAGTACCAGACTGTATATATACATAATATGACATTTGTAATGTCTTTATTCTTTTGGAACTTCTGTGAGTGTAATGTTTAGTGTTCATTTGTACTGTTTATTTCACTTTTGTATATTATCTACCTTACTTTGGCAATGTTAACACATGTTTCCCAGGCCAATAAGGCCCCTTGAATTGAATTGAATTGAGAGAGACAGAGTCAGAGAGAGGGAGAGAGAGAGAGAAAATGAGAGAGAGAGACCTGTCCTCTCATCTCCTGTCCTGTCCTCTCTTCTCCTGTCCTGTCCTCTCCTGTTCTCACATTTCCTGTCCTCTCCTTTCCTGTCCTATCTTCTCCTGTCCTCTCATCTCCTGTCCTCTCATTTCCGCTCCTCTCCTGGCCTGTCCTCTCCTCTCCTGTCCTCTCCTCTCCTGTTCTCTCATCTCCTCTCATCTAATGTCCTCTCCTATTTTATCATCTCATATCCTCTCCTCTTCTCTCCTGTCCTCTCCACTCCTGTCCTCTCCTGTCCTCTCCTGTTCTCTCATCTCCTCTCCTCTCCTGTCCTCTCCTATTTTTCTCCTGTCCTCTCCAATTTTTTTGTCCTCTCCTCTCCTCTCCTCTCCTCTCCTCTCCTCTCCTCTCCTCTCCTCTCCTCTCCTCTCCTCTCCTCTCCTCTCCTCTCCTCTCCTCTCCTCTCCTCTCCTCTCCTCTCCTCTCCTCTCCTCTCCTCTCCTGTTCACTCATCTCCTCTCCTGTCCTCTCCTGTTTTCTCATCTCCTGTTCTCTCATCTCCTCTGCTGTTTTCTCTTCTCCTGTCCTCTCCTGACCTCTCCTCTCCTCTCCTCTCCTGTTTTCTCCTCTCCTGTCCTCTCCTGTTCTTTCATCTCTCTCCTGTTCTCTCCTGTCCTCTCCTCTCCTGTTCTCTCATCTCCTCTCCTCTCCTGTCCTCTCCTGTTTTCTCATCTCATCTCCTGTCTACTCCTGTCCTGTCCTCTCCTGTTCTCTCATCTCCTGTCCACTCCAGTCCCCCCTGTCCTGTCCTGTCCTCCCCTCTCCTGGCCTCTCCTCTCCTGTCCTGTCCTGATTTCTCATCTCCTGTTCTCTAATCTCCTCTCCTGTCCTCTCCTGTTTTCTCATCTCCTCTCATCTCCTCTCCTGTCCTCTCCTGACCTCTCATGTTCTGTCATCTCCTCTTTTCTCCTGTCCTCTCCTGTTTTCTCATCTCCTCTCCTCTCCTCTCCATTCCTCTCCTGCCCTCTCTTGTCCTGTCCTCTCCTCTCCTGTCCTGTCCTCTCCTGTCTTCTCATCTCCTGTCCTCTCCTGTCCTCTCCTGTTTTCTCCTGTCCTGTCCTCTCCTCTCCTGTCCTGTCCTGTCCTCTCCTCTCCTCTCCTAAACACCTATTTTATTCCTGCTCTTCATCAATCTCACCTGCCTAATACTTCCTGTCTCATTTGCTCATTCACTCGACAATTCTGTTTGTTTTTTGGCTATCCCTGTCCTCCTCTGGCCCTCTCCCTTCCAGAACACATCTAATCCTCTCTGGCCCTCTCCCTTCCAGAACACATCTAATCCTCCTCTGGCCCTCTCCCTTCCAGAACACATCTAATCCTCCTCTGGCCCTCTCCCTTCCAGTACACATCTAATCCTATCTGGCCCTCTCCCTTCCAGAACACATCTAATCCTCTCTGACCCTCTCCCTTCCAGAACACATCTAATCCTCCTCTGGCCCTCTCCCTTCCAGAACACATCTAATCCTCCTCTGGCCCTCTCCCTTCCAGAACACATCTAATCCTCTCTGGCCCTCTCCCTTCCAGAACACATCTAATCCTCCTCTGGCCCTCTCCCTTCCAGAACACATCTAATCCTCTCTGGCCCTCTCCCTTCCAGATCTCATCTAATCCTCTCTGGCCCTCTACCTTCCAGAACACATCTAATCCTCTCTGGCCCTCTCCCTTCCAGAACACCTCTAATCCTCCTCTGGTCCTCTCCCTTCCAGAACACATCTAATTCTATCTGGCCCTCTCCCTTCCAGAACACATCTAATCCTCTCTGACCCTCTCCCTTCCAGAACACATCTAATCCTCTATGGCCCTGTCCCTTCCAGAACACATCTAATCCTCTCTGGCCCTCTCCCTTCCAGAACACATCTAATCCTCCTCTGTCCCTCTCCCTTCCAGAACACATCTAACCCTCTCTGGCCCTCTCCCTTCCAGAACACATCTAATCCTATCTGGCCCTCTCCCTTCCTGAACACATCTAATCCTCCCTTGCCCTCTCCCTTCCAGAACTCATCTAATCCTATCTGGCCCTCTCCCTTCCAGAACACATCTAATCCTCTCTGGCCCTCTCCCTTCCAGAACACATCTAATCCTCTCTGGCCCTCTCCCTTCCAGAACACATCTAATCCTATCTGGCCCTCTCCCTTCCAGAACACATCTAATCCTCCCTGGCCCTCTCCCTTCCAGAACACATCTAATCCTCCCTGGCCCTCTCCCTTCCAGAACACATCTAATCCTCCCTGGCCCTCTCCCTTCCAGAACACATCTAATCCTCTCTGGCCCTCTCCCTTCCAGAACACATCTAATCCTATCTGGCCCTCTCCCTTCCAGAACTCATCTAATCCTATCTGGCCCTCTCCCTTCCAGAACACATCTAATCCTCTCTGGCCCTCTCCCTTCCAGAACACATCTAATCCTCTCTGGCCCTCTCCCTTCCAGAACACATCTAATCCTATCTGGCCCTCTCCCTTCCAGAACACATCTAATCCTCCCTGGCCCTCTCCCTTCCAGAACTCATCTAATCCTCTCTGGCCCTCTCCCTTCCAGAACACATCTAATCCTCCCTGGCCCTCTCCCTTCCAGAACACATCTAATCCTCTCTGGCCCTCTCCCTTCCAGAACACATCTAATCCTCTCTGGCCCTCTACCTTCCAGAACACATCTAATCCTCCCTGGCCCTCTCCCTTCCAGAACTCATCTAACCCTCTCTGGCCCTCTCCCTTCCAGAACTCATCTAATCCTCTCTGGCCCTCTCCCTTCCAGAACACATCTAATCCTCCTCCGGCCCTCTCCCTTCCAGAACACATCTAATCCTCTCTAGCCCTCTCCCTTCCAGAACACATCTACTCCTCCCTGGCCCTCTCCCTTCCAGAACTCATCTAATCCTTTCTGGCCCTCTTCAATTCAATTCAATTCAAGGGGCTTTATTGGCATGGGAAACGTGTTAACATTGCCAAAGCAAGTGAGGTAGATAATATACAAAAGTGAAATAAACAATACAAATTAACAGTAAACATTACACATACAGAAGTTTCAAAACAATAAAGACATTACAAATGTCACATTATATATATACAGTCTTCCCTCCAGAACACATCTAATCCTCTCTGGCCCTCTCCCTCCCTACTCTACCTCTCTCCCTCCCTACTCTACCTCTCTCCCTCCTTACTCTACCTCTCTCCCTCCCTACTCTACCTCTTTCCCTCTCTCTCTCTCTCTCCCTCCCTACCCTACCTTTCTCCCTCCCTACTCTACCTCTCTCCCTCCCTCTCTCTCCCTCCCTACTCTACCTCTTTCCCTCTCTCTCTCTCTCTCCCTCCCTACCCTACCTCTTTCTCTCTCTCTCTCTCCCTCCCTACTCTACCTCTCTCCCCTCTCTCTCTCTCCCTCCCTACTCTACCTCTCTCCCTCTCTCTCTCTCCCTCCCTACTCTACCTCTCTCCCTACTCTACCTCTCTCCCTCCCTCTCTCCCTACTCTACCTCTCTCCCTCCCTACTCTACCTCTCTCCCTCCCTACTCTACCTCTCTCCCTCCCTACTCTGCCTCTCTCCCTCCCTCTCTCCCTCTCTCTCCCTCCCTACTCTACCTCTTTCCCTCTCTCTCTCTCCCTCCCTACTCTACCTCTTTCCCTCTCTCTCTCTCTCTCCCTCCCTACTCTACCTCTCTCCCCTCTCTCTCTCTGTCTCTCTCCCTCCCTACTCTACCTCTCTCCCTCTCTCTCTCTCCCCTCCCTACTCTACCTCTCTCCCTACTCTACCTCTCTCCCTCCCTCTCTCCCTATCTCTCCCTCCGTACTCTCCTCTCTCCCTCTCTCTCCCTCCCTACTCTACCTCTCTCCCTCCCTACTCTACCTCTCTCCCTCCCTACTCTACCTCTCTCCCTCCCTACTCTACCTCTCTCCCTCCCTACTCTACCTCTCTCCCCTCCCTACTCTGCCTCTCTCCCTCCCTCCCTCTCTCCCTCTCTCTCCTCCCTACTCTACCCTCTTTCCCTCTCTCTCTCTCTCCCTCCCTAACTCTACCTCTTTCCCTCTCTCTCTCTCTCCCTCCCTACTCTACCTCTCTCCCCCCTCTCTCTCTCTCTCTCTCCCTACTCTACCTCTCTCCCTCTCTCTCTCTCTCTCCCTCCCTACTCTACCTCTCTCCCCCTCTCTCTCTCTCCCTCCCTACTCTACCTCTCTCCCTACTCTACCTCTCTCCCTCCCTCTCTCCCTATCTCTCCCTCCCTACTCTCCCTCTCTCCCTCTCTCCCTCTCTCTCCCTCCCTACTCTACCTCTCTCCCTTCCTTCTCTCTCTCTCTCTCTCCCTCCCTACTCTACCTCTCTCCCCTCTCTCTCTCTCTCTCCCTCCCTGCTCTACCTCTCTCTCTCTCTCTCCCTCCCTACTCTACCTCTCTCCCTCTCTCTCACCTCTCTCCCTCTCTCTCCCTCCCTACTCTACCTCTCTCCCTCTCTCTCACCCTCTCTCCCTCTCTCTCCCTGCCTACTCTACCTCTCTCCCTCTTTCTCACCCTCTCTCCCTCTCTCTCCCTACCTACTCTACCTCTCTCCCTCACTCTCACCCTCTCTCCCTCTCTCTCCCTCCCTACTCTACCTCTCTCTCACCCTCTCTCCCTCTCTCTCCCTCCCTACTCTACCTCTCTCCCTCTTTCTCACCCTCTCTCCCTCTCTCTCCCTCCCTACTCTACCTCTCTCCCTCTCTCTCACCCTCTCTCTCCCTCCCTACTCTACCTCTCTCCCTCTCTCTTACCTCGCTCCTTCTCTCTACCTCTTTCCTTCTCTCCCTCTCTCCCTCTCTCTCCCTCTCCCTCTCTCTCTCTCACTTGGATCAATGCAGCATTGATTTTCCTATCAATGGACATTAGTATGGATCAGTCCTCTGGTCGCACTGCCCTGCCTCACCATCACACACACGCACACACGCACGCACCAATACACGCACACACACACACACACACACACACACACACACACACACACACACACACACACACACACACACACACACACACACACACACACACACACACACACACACACACACACACTGCCTGTTGCCACGGTGACCCCAGATTTCATCACTTTGCGGATGGAGGCCGGGGATGTACGGATGGACAAAGCGAAACAGGGAGAGAGAGAAAGAGAGAAGGGGGAGGATGGAGTGAGAGATAAAGGATGGATAGATTGATGGAAGAGGAGTTGAGGCAAAGAGACACAGAGATCCATGAACAGACAGTGAAAGAAACAGGAAGAAATAGAATTAGACAGAAAATAGATTTTGTTTGTCTCTATCAAAAAGAAGCCTTCCTCTCTTCCTCTGGGGTGGGAGAGAGAAACATATTCACAATGGGGAGGAAGTTAGTAAGACTGGGGCATGTGGGTAATGATAGAAAGGGTATGATAGTCCATTGCAATTTAGTGAGCCACACACACATCATCCTCTCCTGTGGCTCTGTGATGGGCGGGAGGCCAGGTTGAGATTGAC
>NC_034184.2:76221248-76343748 GCF_002021735.2 Oncorhynchus kisutch
CCTTGACCAAGGCTACACCGTAAACACCAAATACCGTTTAGTTGTTGTTGTTGCTGTTGTTGTACAGTTGTTGTCTATGCACAGTCACATGCTAACGAAATGGGTTCCTCGTTTACTCATTCATACCCTGAGGGGATTTCATGGTTTTGGGAATTCTAGTTATGATATTCTAAATATGTGGTTGTAGAATATCAGTAATGTATGATAGGTCTAATCATTGAAAGCTGTCCTGTCAAAGTCCTTGATCAAGCCTTGTACTATACAGGCCTACTGGCAATGTACCCGTTGTGGGAATGACTGCCTTGGAGAGTGTGGTGGGCATTTTGGGTCGGTGAATGATGAGAATTTTGGAAACATATTCAAATTCCTGTCGGTCCAGTCCCTGCTCCCCCCTCCTCTCTCCGCTCTTTGTTCCCCTCCATTGATTCTCTATATAAACTGAAGAGAGAGGGGCGAGGTGGGGGGGTGGCTAGCTCGCGCTCCTCACTCAAACCACACCACTGCCACCCAGCGGCCACTGTGTGTGTAGGTGCGTTGTGCGTGGATGCGAGTTCTTTGTTCTACACCCGACTGTAAACGAGTATTTACAGAAATATTAGCCTACTGGCTACTGTAATGAAAAAACCTACAAATCGACTAGGCATATTTGAAAGAATGTAGGATTCAGCCGTGCACATCCCTTGTTCCCACCAGTCTCTTCGTGCTTTTCACCAGAACAATGGAACCGGAAGCCCCTTTTCTTATTAGGCTTCTGGTGTAATGCACATAATTTAATTAGACCTACTGCCCAGATATGCTAATGAGATACTTAACGAGGAAACAGTAATTACCATTATAGATCTCTCTCTCTCTCTCTGTCTCTCTCTCTCTCTCTCTCTCTCTCTCTCTCTCTCCCTCCCTCTGGCTCAATTCAATTCTCTCTCTCTTTCTCTCTATCTCTCAATTCAAAGGGCTTTATTGGCTTCGGGAAGCATATGTTTAGGCCTACATGTTTCTCTCTCTCACCCTCTCTCTCTCAGGGCATTTTTTCATCAGATATGATAAGATGAGTGCGTCATTTAACAGGATTAATCATCCATCTAAATGTCCCACTAAATTAAATGAACATCCATTCCTCTCTGCCTGTCTGTCACCAGATATCTGATGGATGATCGGAAGACAATGATATTTGTGTCGTTTGACTTGACGTTTAATCCACAAGGAACAATATAAAGGACAATATGACAATATTTAAAAAAAGAAAAGGATTTAGTTTCTCAGAAGCCGAGAGAGAGAGAGAGAGAGAGAGAGAGAGAGAGAGAGAGAGAGAGAGGGGGAAAGAGAGAGAGAGAGAGGGAGAGAGAGGGAGAGGGGGAAAGAGAGAGAGAGAGAGAGGGAGAGAGAGGGAGAGAGAGAGAGAGAGAGAGAGAGAGGGAGAGAGAGGGAGAGGGGGAAAGAGAGAGAGAGAGAGGGAGAGAGAGGGAGAGAGAGAGAGAGAGAGAGGGGGGGAAAGAGAGAGAGAGAGAGAGAGAGGGAGAGAGAGGGAGAGAGAGAGATAGAGAGAGAGAGAGAGAGAGAGAGAGAGGGGGGGGGGATAAGAAATGAAGAACATAAAGTCCTTGGAGGTATTGGTCTAAAAAAGACAACTAATAGGAGAATTATGACATCACACCTAAACTGCTGACCTTTAGGCCTATAAAACATTTCCAACCCAATGCTTATTCTAAATCTTACCACCACTTTTTACAATCTTCAAATCAAATCAAATGGTATTTGTCACATATGCTGAATACAACAAGTGTAGACCTCACAGTGAAATGCTTCCTTACAAGCCCTTAACCAACAATGCAGTTTTAAGAAAAGTAAGTGTTAAGAAAGTATTTACTAAGATGAACTGAAGTAAAAAATAAATACTTAAAAAATAAGAAAATAGTAAAATAACAAATAATTAAAGAGCAGCAGTAAATAATAATAGCGAGGCTATATACAGGGAGTACCTGTACAGAGTCAATGTGCGGGGGCACCGGTTAGTTGAGGTAGTATGTACATGTAGGTAGCGTTATGAAAGTAGCTATGCATAAATAATAACCGAGAGTAGCAGCAGAGTAGAAATGCGGGTGTGTGGGGGGGGGGGGGTCAATGCAAATAGTCCGGGTAGCCATTTGATTAGATGTTCAGTCCTATGGCTTGGCGGTAGAAGCTGTTAACCTGTCTAGGACTGGGCTTCCGCTAAGCGGAATGAAATTGCAGGGCGCCAATGAAATTGCAGGGTGCCAATGAAATTGCAGGGTGCCAAATTACAAATCAACAGAAATCTCATAAATCAAATTTCTCAAACATACACGTATTAGGCATAATTTTAAAGATACAATTATTGTTATCCAGCCACAGTGTCTGATTTCAAAAATGCTTTACAGCGAAAGCTCCACAAACGATTATGTTATGTCACCACAAATCCACAGAAAAACCCAGCCATTTTTCCAGCCAAAGAAGAGGAGTCACAAAAAGCACAAATAGAGATAAAATTAATCACTAACCTTTGATGATCTTCATCAGATGACACTCATAGGACATCATGTTATACAATACATGTATGTTTTGTTCGATAAAGTGCATATTTATATAAAAAAATCTCATTTTACATTGGCATGTTAAGTTCAGTAGTTCTAAAACATGCAGTGATTGTGGAGAGAGCCACATGAATTCACAGAAATACTCATTATAAATGTTGATGAAAATTCAAGTGTTGTGCATGGAACTTTAGATACACTTCGCCTTAATGCAACCGCTGTGTCAGATATTTTAAAAACTTGATGGAAAAAGCATAATCTGAGTACAGAGCTCAGAGCCCAAAACAGCCAAAATAAATATCCGCCATGTTGCGCAGTCAACATTAGTCAAAAATAGCATTATAAATATTCACTTATTTACTTACTTTGATGATCTTCAACAGAATGCACTCCCAGGAATCGAAGTTCCACAATACATTTTTGTTTTGTTCGATAATGTCCATCATTTGTGTCCATTTATGTCCAAATAGCTTCTTTTGTTAGGAGGTTTGGTAAACAAATCCAAAAGCGCGTTCAGGTCCAGTCAAACGAAAAGTTCAAAAAGTTATATTACAGTTCGAAGAAACTTGTCAAACTAAGTATAGAATCAATCTTTAGGATGTTTTTCTCATAAATGTTCAATAACGTTCCAACCGGAGAATTCCATTGTCTGTAGAAATGTAATGGAACGGAGGTCGCTCTCATGTGAAATGCGCGTGACCAGCGTGTGGCTCTCTGCCAGACCACTGACTCAAAGAGCTCTCATCCGGTTCCACTCCACAGTAGAAGCCTGAAACAACGTTCTAAAGGCGGTTGACATCTAGTGGAAGCCTTAGGAAGTGCAACATAACCCATATCCCACTGTGAATTCGATAGGGGCTGTGTTAAAAACTACAACCTCAGATTTCCCACTTCCTGTTAGGATTTTGTCTCAGGTTTTTCCCTGCCATATGAATTCTGTTATACTCACAGACATCATTCAAACAATTGTAGAAACTTCAGAGTGTTCTCTATCCAATAATAATAATAATATGCATGTATTAGCATCTGGGACTGAGTAGGAGGCAGTTTACTCTGGGCACGCTATTCATCCAAAAGTGAAAATGCTGCACCCTATCCCAAAGAAGTTTCAAGAAGCCTT
The DNA here is from genome assembly GCF_002021735.2 of Oncorhynchus kisutch. Classification (NCBI taxonomy): domain Eukaryota; kingdom Metazoa; phylum Chordata; class Actinopteri; order Salmoniformes; family Salmonidae; genus Oncorhynchus; species Oncorhynchus kisutch. The sequence goes on from NC_034184.2 coordinate 76,224,918, forward strand.
TTGGAAATAGACTAGGCGCTCCGGTACCGCTTGCCATGCAGTATCAGAGAGAACAGTCTATGACTAGGGTGGCTGGAGTCTTTGGCAAGTTTTAGGTCCGTCCTCTGACACCGCCTGGTTTAGAGGTCCTGGATGGCAGGAACCTTGGCCCCAGTGATGTACTGGGCCGTATGCATTACCCTCTGCAGTGCCTTGCGGACTGAGGCCAGAGTAGTTGCCATACCAGGCGGTGATGCAACCAGTCAGGATGCTCTTGATGGTGTAGCTGTAGAACCTTTTGAGGATCTGAGGACCCATGCCAAATCTTTTCAGTCTCCTAAGGGGGAATAGGCATTGTCGTGCCCTCTTCACGACTGTCTTGGTGTGCTCAGCCCTCCTTTTCCTGTAGTCCACGATCATCTCCTTGGTCTTGATCACATTGAGTGAGAGGTTGTTATCCTGGCACCACACTGCCAGGTCTCTGACCTCCTCCCTATAGGCTGTCTCATCGTTGTCGGTGATCAGGCCTACCACTGTTGTGTTGTCGGCAAACTTAATGATGGTGTTGGAGTCATGCTTGGTCACGTAGTCATGGGTGAACAGGGAGTACAGTAGGGGACTGAGCACACACCTCTGAGGGGCCCCCGTGTTGAGGATCAGCGTGACAGATGTGTTGTTACCTACCCTCACCACCTGGGGGCGGCCCGTCAGGAAGTCCAGTTGCAGAGGGAGGTGTTTAGTCCCAGGGTCCTTAGCTTAGTGATGAGCTTTGAGGGTACTATGGTGTTGAACACTGAGCTGTAATCAATTAATAGCATTATCATGTATGTGTTCCTTTTGTCCAGGTGGGAAAGGGCAGTGTGGAGTGCATAAGAGATTGTGTCATCTGTTGGGGCGATATGCAAATTGGAGTGGGTCTAGGGTTTCTGGGATGATGGTGTTCATGTGAGCGATAAACAGCCTTTCAAAGCACTTCATGGCTACAGATGTGAGTGCTACAGGTCCGTAGTCATTTAGGCAGGTTACCTTGGTGTTCTTGGGGACAGGGACTATGGTGGTCTGCTTGAAACATGTTGGTATTAGACACTTGCCAGTTGTTGGTATTAGACACTTGCAAGACACTTGCCAGTTGGTCAGCGCATGCTCTGGGTACACGTCCTGGTAATCCGTCTGGCCGTGACCTGGTGAATGTTGACCTGTATAAAGCTCTTACTCACATCGGCTACGGAGAGCGTGATCACACAGTCATCCGGAACAGCTGGTGCTCTCGTGCATGCTTCAGTGTTGCTTGCCTCGAAGTGCGCATAGAAGTCATTTAGCCCCCTCTCTCTCTGTCTGTTTCCTCGCGCCTCACAGAATGCGCAGTGCACTCAGAAATTAGAGCTTTGAATCTATCTCATTGTTGAACAAGTATATCTTATTAACAGTGTTTTCTCAACAAAAATCTTTTTGATGATATGTTCTTTGTTACAAATCTCTGTTCTTTCTAACAATCACGTGGCATTAATAGGCCTGCTTGCTGTTTAATTGGCCCGGCCTGCAACCTCATAATAGTATGTCGTTGGACAGCGTTTTCACTTTTCAGAAGACATTTACAAAAATAAAATACAAAGGCTCACTGTCACTGATTCTTCGACGTGAGCTCATACTGTATAGTTACCTTTGAATGATAAGGGCATCTGTGGTCCTTCAGTAACACATTTAAAACAGAAAATAACAAGAGGAATTCTCCCATCAAAACTTTTCACAATCCAAAACTCAATTAACAATTATAAGATATTCACATAAAGACACAATTAATCAATTTGATCATTAACAGTTCATTGACACATCCTTATGTGTAGGTCGTAATTAAAGGCAATTTATATGAATATAAATAAATCATATTTGATTTATTGTAAAGCCATCCACCAATGTCACATGTCAATTCACATGGGTGGCTAAGATTGAAATGTAGGCCTATACTTTTAATCAACTCTAAGGATCCTTTGGTGAAAGTATTCCAAGACCATATCTAGTCCAATCTGCAATGAACAAGTTTTGAGTTGATTCAGTCACATGGCATGTATTTGGATTAGAGGTCTAATTGAAATGTAATTTATTTTAATTTATTCACCTATTTACTTAGGCTGCTTAGACTAGTCCTGTTTAGAGCCATTTCAGGCCCAGATGTATCTGTTTAATCTGCGTCCGTGCTCTGCAGTTATTGACAAAACCGACACAGTCTCATATTATTTCAGGCTTTTAAGCGTCACTGGCTCTGGTATTATACTTACAATTTGCTATACGTCATAATAAAAATAAAACAATACGTATTTGAAAACTAAAATTGAGCTAAGGAAATAAAATATTTAACCTCGTAGGGCCAGCCCCTTGCACGTTTCCACTAGTTGACACTTCCGTTTTTTATTTTTCTAACGCCTGCTTGTACAACTATATCTATTTTATTTTGTACATGTCGTTGAGTTTATAATATGCGGACCCGCAGTGTACAGGCTATTTTTATTCGGCATAATGTGAGTCATTCAACTAAAATATTCGGTGACCCCCCCCATAGGATTCTTATTTTTTTGTTGAAGAATTAATGCGTAAGAAACCATCTACAAAATACTGAATCCATGGAGGCGACGAGATGAGTATAACTCATTGACGTGAGAAAAACATTTTATATAATATTTTATTTAAACTAATGTAAAATATCTTGATAAATGCAATATGGCCAAACACCAAGATCTCTTTCTCTGTTCCAGACATGTTGAGTGAGGCAGGCCTGTCCAAAGCCTTATGTTTGTTTCCTGAGCAAAACGGTTAGAGTAAATATATTCAAGAGCTTCGTTATACATCCACGATTATTACAGAAAAATACTAACATCATGTTTTGGAAAGCTCTACTTTTTTAAAACCAGACTGAGTTTGGCAGTTGGCATCCATGCGTTTTTGTATCCTCGCATGGGCGCAAAACCGATGGCTGACATCTGGTTATGATACATTCAGGTTTAGACAAAACACATTTCATCGTTAAATTACAATGATTTGAAGGAACATTTGAAATTGATGAACTTTTTAACAACCGTTTCTAAACAGAAGCTTTCGAGTTTGATATTAAGACTTCATGCTTACCTTGATATATAAATCCAATCGATTATGGTTTGTCCAGAAATAGGACAATTAGAATAGGCTATAAAGGCCTCTCCCGTTTGGGGAATTATCAGTGAAACTATCAGGCAAGATGTCACCGAACAGCTAACAGCTGAAAGTCATATATCAAGTAAAAGGATATGAATGGATTGTTTTGAAATCGTCGCTGTTTGGGTGTGGACAGCATAGCCTACACCCAACAACATTTTTGGGCTATAGGCTATGTTATTCTGGCTGTTTCTAATCATTGGAAATCGGTTTGGCATCAAATGACAGTCAGTGGTTATAATGCAGATTTATGCATATTCTATTATTGACCCTCGGCTATTGACTGTCGGGACAAATGTAGATTTATCTATGAACTCGCGGATGATTAATGGTCAGCGGAATCCCACGGACAAAAGTGGGCTAGTTAGAAAGAGCATAAGGCGCCGGACCGAGCCAGCTAGATGACAAAGTAAAAAAGTAACGAAAGATGTCCAGTGTTTTTTCTGAGATGTGTGACTAGCCTCCAGAAACAAAAAATAAAAGGGTTAACCGGTTGTTACTGAGTTAAAAATAAAATAAAGCAATTTCTCATAGCAATCGGTTATATTGTCATAAAGAACAAAAATATTCAATGTTTAGCTGACATTTGGACATTGGCAAATATAATGAAGAAAAAAGTTGGGAGCCCTTGCACTGTCTGGGATGACCCATGAGAGCCAGCCAGATGAGAGGTCATGATCTTTGACCTTTACCAGCTCCAGGTTGTCTTTCTCCTGTAGATGCACGCATTGCAAACTAACTTGGTTTATCGTACAGGAGACTGGGTCTCCAACCCGGATCTAGCGATTGTCAAGCCAACACCTTAACCGTTACGTCAAGAGGTCCGAACCTCTTGATGAGGTAGACATCGCTAGATGTTGGGTTAAGGTTGCTACATTACCCCCTTCCTTCTGGAGAGCATGTCCCCACATCTCTCAGACTCTCTGATGGCCCCGCGGCTGGCATCCTACTTCTGAGGATAGGTCTGAACCTCTTGATGAGGTCGCTAGGTGTTGGGTTAAGGTCAATACAATATATTGTGTTTGGGACAAGGTTCTGAATATTGTTATGTTGTCTTTGGGACAAGGTTCTGAATATTATGTTGTCTTTGGGACAAGGTTCTGAATATTATGTTGTCTTTGGGACAAGGTTCTGAATATTATGTTGTCTTTGGGACAAGGTTCTGAATATTGTTGTGTTGTCTTTGGGACAAGGTTCTGGATATTGTTGTGTTGTCTTTGGGACAAGGATCTGAATATTGTTGTGTTGTCTTTGGGACAAGGATCTGAATATTGTTGTGTTGTCTTTGGGACAAGGTTCTGAATATTGTGTTGTCTTTGGGAAAAGGTTCTGAATATTATGTTGTCTTTGGGAAAAGGTTTGGAATATTGTTTTACTACCAAACTTAACCCTCAATGCAACTGTCTCTTTCATGATCTATTCAGATAGTAGGCCTAATTAGTCCAAACATGATGGGCCTTCCTCAGGGTTGAAAAACTGATTTTCATTGAAGGGAAATAATATGCCCTGTCTTGACAAATGGGCTATAAGGTCCAGACCAAAGTAAAAGTAAGCCTAGGACTAAAGTAAGCCTAGGACTGAAGTAAGCCTAGGACTAAAGTAAGCCTAGGACTAAAGTAAGCCTAGGACTGAAGTAAGCCTAGGACTAAAGTAAGCCTAGGACTAAAGTAAGCCTAGGACTAAAGTAAACCCAGGACTAAAGTAAGCCTAGGACTAAAGTAAGCCTGGGACTAACGTAAACATAAGATTACTTCGTTAGGTTACCCTCCAACTTCTTCTGAGTGCAATGACGTCACGTCTATCAGTTCACCACCTCGAAAAGACCTTTGGAAATGGGGCAACAAAAGATGTAGTGCTCTGTCCTGTAGCCTCACATGGTCAATCATGATTTAGACCTACTCGAGAATAAACTATGCCAATATATTTTTCCTGAATGAAAGATAGGACTACTGTAGCCTAAATGAAACGTAAATACGTTGTGAAACTATAGATGTTTTCACTTCTGTACACGCAGTGAATGAACGCCGTGTGACTGTCTTATTTTATCCGTTCTGCATGCAGTGTCAGCTGATCGCGTCACGTGATCCGGTGTCGTGGGTCATTCCTCTCTCAAAATGGAGTTGTCTGAGTCCGTGCAGAAAGGGCTGCAGTCTCTAGCAGACGCGACGTTTTTCGACATGAAAACCTTCTCAGTGTTCATAGAAGTGGCTTTTCGCAGTTTGCTATCAGCCCATGCAGATCGTAGTGTTCTCGGTAAGACCGCTCTGCCTTCCCTTTTTCGTGTCGCCGTTTGTTTCTGCTGCTTCCAGAGCTTCCGGTTTATTCCCAGTTTGATTTGAAGGCTAGCATCATCAGCTTGAAAGCTAGCTTTATCAGAAAATCTCAATCTTGGAATATACGATACAGTGTAACACCCATCGATCTGAAACGTATCAAATGTAACAGTGTTCGTATCCTTAATGTTTTTAAGTGGTAGCGTAATCGGATACTTTGTAGCTAGTTATGGCCAGGAAATGTGACAATAGGCCTACTGATAAGGCTAGTGAGGGTGCAGGCTTGGCTACCGTTCTAAAATGATGATTTTAGGAAGCAATCTGGAACCAAAAACTTGCAAATGGCATTGCTCCCAATTACATTTTAGATTTTTATGAAGTTGTATGTTTCTAGTTGTAGCCGAAAAGAGTGAATTAATTGGGCTATAGAATGTATTGTGTGTGTGTGTGTGTGTGCTACAGAATGTTGCATGTTGTTAATTTGCATGATCAATTTGATCCCTTTTGGTTAAGTTACTGGAGAATATACACTCTAAAGATGATTAGGCTCACTATAAAACGGTTCACAGAGAGATTAGGATACAGTTATTATAGATGTGATGTATAACTGGTCATTGATTTTCTCTGATCATAGATCAGCCTGAATTTAAACGTCTTGACCAGAAGTTGCTGAAACATTGTCATACTGCTGCCACGACCTGCATACTGGAGGGGGTCAAACAAAATGCTGACAAATCCACTATAAGGTAACGCTTGGTCTCTCCTGTTATATTATTGCAAATGGAGCTTGACCTCTCTGAAGTTGGTGAATAATTAATCTTAACGGTCCCCCAGAGCCTGGGGACAATGTTGGAGGAGAATGGACCTAGACTGTATTTTACTGTCCACACAATGTTGGAGGAGAATAGACCTAGACTGTATTTTACTGTCCACACAATGTTGGAGGAGAATAGACCTAGACTGTATTTTACTGTCCACACAATGTTGGAGGAGAATAGACCTAGACTGTATTTTACTGTCCACACAATGTTGGAGGAGAATAGACCTAGACTGTATTTTACTGTCCACACAATGTTGGAGGAGAATAGACCTAGACTGTATTTTACTGTCCACACAATGTTGAGGGTTTGCCTTTGGCTTGATAAGATGATGCATGACAAAATGTGGAGCACTCTGCCATCGAGATTATTCCACTTCACCACCTACAAATCAAATCAGTTGGTCTTGATCAGGAAAAAGACAGTGTGAGTTCATTATGATTACTGTATTGATAAAAAATGGAGCTGATTTTTTTTGTCATTGCAGTGCGTGCCTGGAGGATGTTGGTTTTGATGCGGAGAGAACAGAAGTTTTCTACACTACGTACCAGGTGATAACTAACTTATTATGTTAGTAGCATGTTAATACCTTCTCATTGCAAAGAAGTTCATTTAAAATCCATTCCAGATCTCAACCCCAAACTGTCTTTTTTTTAATGTGTTCTCCAGAAATGTAGAAGTGATCTGGAAACTCTATTGTCAAGGTGAGATTATGTCTGTATTTCCTCTAGGCCAATTTGAAATGCCATAACAATTGATGACTGGAATTATTGCGGCTGAAGCTTTGAGTGGACAAATCTACTTGATTTAAAAAAAAATAGATTTAAAAATAAAATACTATATTGTCTGTTTGTACAAAAATACTTCTGGGTCACCACAGTACAGATACGTTTGTTCACTGTGGGCCCACATTCTAACACATCTCAGCAATGCAGACACAGTGGTATAGAAAATACTTTATCAGAGTTTGATTTGTGTTCTGTTTATTATATGGCTCATGGAACATCACTTTAGTGACGTCACTTTAGTGACATGACATCACTTTAGTGACGTCACTTTAGTGACATGACATCACTTTAGTGACGTCACTTTAGTGACATGACATCACTTTAGTGATGATGCAGTTTACACTTCATTAACACCCCTGTAGTCCTACAATTGGTATTGATCTCTTCCATTGACATTTTCCAGTAATATTATATATTTTGCCCAGTACACATTCCCATCCCCATTGAAACATCATGTACAGCCTAAAATAGAGGAGTGGACATTAAAACCATATAGAGGTTTTCATTGGATACAAATGTGTTTGTTTAATGTTTGAGTCATAGAAGTTTTGGGGTTTATTTCAAATGCATTGAACAGTTACAAGTGACACTGTGACATCAGAACATATATATTCTTCATTTTCATAAACCCAGATGAGTAAACTGAATAAGCTTGATTAGCATCGTTGCAATTTAATGTGATTATTTTACACAATTTTTAGCTCAATTAAAAATAAAAGTTTATAGCTACTGAGCTGTCAGCACATTGACCATATCGCTTCAATATTTGTATGCTTCACTTTCCTAGAGAGCAGCAAACTAGGCTATGGAACTAGCCTAAATTAGTTCACATTTATTTGTGACTTATATTTTCGCATGGTCTCTTAATCGTTTAAGATTGTTGAATTGCCATGCAAATGTGACATGACATTTTGGTTCAAACAAATACTTTGAATCGGTTTATTTTCCTTGGAGAAAGTGCAGGTATTTTACGAGGAGCGTTTGTTTGTAGCGCATTGATATACGCTGCTTTTACGCTGTAATTAATCAAAACGAGTGGCCCCTTTTGTCTTCATCCTGACAAACAAACTTCAGAAATCTGAAAACTGTTTCTCTGGGCCTGTTCCCCATAGGGCTCAAGCAGTGATTAGACGTTTTTGATTTTTGCACGTAATATCACTAACACTTGGAATGACTCTGGTTTAAATAAACACATTTTTTTTTTCATTTAATAAGGCTACCGTTGAACAGCCTATAGATACATCTCTATTCATGGGATCATGAATGCATGCTCATTGCCTTGTGAATATAATATTTTAATACTATATGTATCTGGTAGCCTAATTCAGTATTTTGGTTATCGTTTTAGTTTAGGGAGATGCCCACCTCATATCAATGACGTGTCCTGGCGCCTGGAGTACTGTATCAAGGTATTGGTTGGTGATAAACGGCAATACGATCAGATAATTATGGTTTCTAAATCATATAGTGACTCGATAGAGCTATATATGCATATATATATTGGATACAAATGTGTTTATATATATATATATATATATCTCCAACTTTGTTTCCATGACAGAACGGGCATGTGCATAAGGTCAACGAGCCGTCCTATCTGATTTCATTAAACGTTGAGGTATGTTCCTTTCCAGAACCCAATGATCTAAAACTGTTAGGTTATGATGACACGTTTAAATACCAATGTTAGCCTATACTTTTACAGAATGCCAACAACGGAGGATCGTCAGAAGATCTACATTTTAGCTGCACGATGGAGCAACTTCAGGTAGCTAATGTGTTGTTGTAGCCTATATGGAATGTGGGTCGATCCATTAGTTGGTTAAGGTCATTTCACAGAAAGGCTGTGATAGTGTTTGACATACAATTCTGAATGTGCTATTGATTTGAATAGACACAACTGTATTTTCCAATTCAGCATTCGGCTCCTTTACAGATCTGTAGGCCTATATCATGAGCGTTTAGGTCCACGTGAATGAGCACAAAGACAATCACACGGAGAAAAAAAAAACGTTTCGTTTGCAGCCTGCAATTAAAATTATTATTACACTTTTTCTTGAATAAGATGTCTTTCAACAATGTGTATCTAGATGGGTGTATATCTACTATATTTAGCAGAGATGTAAATCTTATCCTACAAAATAGCTGTATTTTAGTCCATGTGCAGTAATCTCATTTCAATATTGTTCTGGAGACTGTTCGATCCATCGGGTTTGACCTTTTTTCCCCCCTCAAATTTATTCTAAATATGCATCTATTTAACAGAAAAACAATGGTGATTTCAATTCATATTTTTCAGTAATATCTCAAATTGTCGGTTGCCAAATCATCCATTTTCTGTGTGGATATTGATGGAAAGACTCGGCGGTTCAGCTTTTTTGACAGGGCATGCAGTAGTCTCAGGAATGAAAAGTTTAGCCTAAACCTATTCTTATCCTAAAACAAAAAGTCTCAATTGCGGCATGTTCTTTAAACTTTTGCTTAATTGAGTTCGATGTAAACCAAATCCCTTATACTTTCAATGTCTTCACTGCGACCTGAGGTTGTCTGCTTCAACTTGTCAACATCTCATGCTTTGGCTTCTTCACTACATTTGAACCATGTAGCTAAAGCTTCTATCCAGTTAATTACATTGAAACAGCCCCATAATGTATTTGGAGAGTTTACTTTGTGCCAAGAGATAGGGAGTTTGTTCATGTGTTCGGAACACTGTTTTGACCATTTTGGGTAAGATGAACCTGAACGGTTGCATTCCTTTTTAGTTGACGAACATTATTATAATAAAACATTCCGTTATGAATTGAAAAGGAATCGACTCCCATCCTTCCAGGTTTTAGCAGAACAGTTCTTGGTCATCTGATTTACATGGAGTGACTGAGGCAAGGTTATAATTTATATTCAACATAGTTTCTGCAGTCAGCGAGGGAAACCATGAAATGGTTTGTGATTCAAACTCTCCCTCGTTCACTGTTTTGTAGAGGACTGACTGTGACTTTGTTTCCAGGATTTGGTGGGAAAGATGAAAGACGCTGCCAAGAGTCTCGAGAAGGCTACGCAGTTGTAAACTTGCGTTGTGCTCGAAGCGCCCTGCAAGAACTGTGGAATCCGGTTTCTCACGTGACCCCTCTTCTCTTCTCATCTACTCCACTCTTCTCTCTTCTCAAAGCAATGAAGTTCAGCGATTTCAAGCGGTGTTGATATTATTTGTGTCCGCATTGTATTTTATACTAATTTCTTTCGTAAGTATATATACTGTTGGTTGTCTGTTCTGCAAAGATGTATTGTTATCAATAAATACGTTCAATGAAATGCATGTTTTTTTTCTTTCTGGGAACTTGCAGGCTGAAGAGGAGAGGAGCCAAATTATATTAAAGTAGGTTATATAGTCCAAGACACATCCTTCATATCATCTCTAGATATGTAGTCTATGTAGAGAACACTTTCTGCCTGATATGAGCTTGTAGGTATTTTGGAAAGAGACTTTGCCAAAGGAGGATTTGTGCCACATGACGACGAGAGTTGAAGGCGACAGGTATTTGTATCAAACAAATAATCCAAATTGGAGAGAACCTCGTGTCAATGGTGAGGATGTCGTTACATATCTAGTTTATAAACTGGTGTCAATGCACTGTGGCAGTCATAATGGCTGGCCAAAGGGAACTGCACAGTCTACAGTTTATGGTTCAGAGCCTCGTCCTATAGCCGAGCTATTGTAGCCTACAATACTTCAAATTCTTAAACATTGGAAGATGCCCCTCTTTTCAGGTCGATCCTAAATTAGTACGCTATGGGGTCATCGGTTATGGAATATAAACACCGTAGCTAAAGATTTCCATCGGCTCTGGTATGGTATGTTGGCAAAGGTATCCAAAGCATTTATGACAAAGACGCATTTTGCCAAGCTCATTCTTTTGGAAATAGTCATGGGGGAGGCACAGAATAGAAACGGGAGTTGGAAAAACGCACGCTGGCTATTGTTTAGAAAACATCGGTGCTGTATTATGTTGTCGCTTTAAGTGCCACTAAAACGTTCAAAGTAAATGACCCAATCAGTCAACATGATGGGCTTTGGATAACCTAGATATTATTTGTGTCATTTTCCAAAGCATCATGAATTGGCGAGCCTTCCGAATACACCGACACAAATTTCCAGGCCACCCTTAAGGAATGATAGCACGTGACCAGAGCGGGGCGGTCGAACTACAAGCCATTTTGGGGACGGTGTCAGTTTCTACGGAGCCACACTGCTGCATTTTTCAAAGAGCCGATTTTGGAGGCAAAGTAATCAGGAACGCAAACACACCATTCGGAACGCACAGCCAAAAGTCTGAAATCTTCGACAACGGAGGACACTTTACGCACCTAAAGTGCACAGCAGGAGAAAAATACGAATTTTACGCATCTGAAATGAGCCCGGGGTTGCCTTGCACTCTCCGCAATTGACAGCGTCTGCAGCTCGTTCGTTTCAAGATGGCGGCTGAGCTCGAATTAATTTACTGCTGATCGCCTCCTAACTTTCATTGTCTCTCCGTCTCCAGTCTCGCAGATCGCCAGCCGAGTCTCTAGGTATGTATTATTCGATATATATTCTTACCAACGGACGAATAACGAGTGTGTTTTCGGCGTTTAATTGTGTTGTTCTGCGGGTTTAAATGGGGTTCCAGGAGGTGGTGGATGTGAGGCTTTGACGGTGTCTCGCGCACACGGACGTGGAGCTCTGTCCTTGCACTGCTTTTTAAATTTGGTTCCCTTCACGTGTATGTCTTGGTTTTGTGTTCAATAAACCAGCGCACCACATGACGTAGTATTTCATGGAATGATCTGTTATGCGTGTTCACGGAGAGTGTTTCTGTGACATTTGTTAGATTTCCACAAAGTCTGTGATCTCAATCGAACAGGACGGAGATGGGTGAGGTGTTTACGGCAGCACACGGTTCAATGGTTCTCCTGGTTGGTTTGGTTCCATATACTGTCCCCATTTTATAGAAATAGGATCCTTTGGATGTTGGGGACAGATCGGTGTGGTTGCATTACGCCCACGTCGCCAATTGTTGTTTTTATTAACTTAACTCCCCTCTTGGTGAACGGGTCCTCAGTAGCCTATATGGTGGAGGGTAAACAATTTCAATTATTAATGAAAATATCGTCACCAACAGTTGTAAAATATGGATTTGAACGTACACACGCAAGCTGAGTGCATAACGATGTTGACGCACATGAATCATGCATGAAACCAATTTTAGGATTTTTCTTACGTTGGCTACAAAAGTCCATTGATTGTTTGAGTACAAGGGTCTTGTCAAGTAGCTTACCATCTTGAAATGATCTGTAAAATTCAGATAGGCCTATTTACTATTGAGTTTTACCATCCGTAGCCTCCTTGATGTTGTATTGGGCCTTCATCAGCCAACATGAGTTTAGCGCGGATGTTTGTTTTTTCCTCTGTTGAAACCAACACTGGACGCTTTATGTTAACTCACAGTAGAGCATAACATGTTTTATAAAGTGGGAACGTGCATAATAAATTAACCCTGCAAAGATCAGACATGTCAGACTAAGAACGTTTTACAGTGCTAGAACATTCTCTTGCTGGATTGGTTTGATACACTATGTGTTTGCATGGATCAATGGCGTCTGCTACGTGTATGCCTTGCTTCGTAATAACATAGTTATGATCAGGTTATCAACCTGCACATGCTGAGTGGGAGATGATCTGTCATGTGGAAAGGTGCTGTTTGGTACTGAATATATATATCCTAACGTTGTTTGACAGTTGACAACCTACCAATAGAGGATTTATGTGGGAGTGAGGTTGCCAACGTCAGTGCTTGTTTACTGTTGTGGCTTGATTTATGTTGATACAATGTTTCTGTTTGTGATACTTGTTGAAGTACAACTTTGACGCCCAGGCAAAAAAAAAGAGATTTCAAAGTTGACTTATTGATCAATTCTATAAAGTGAGGCCTCGTCTTTCCCATAGCGAAATTAATATCCGAAAATGGTGACGCAAATCCAGCTGCTGATGAATATAGATTAGGGTTCCATCCAAAAAATGTCGAGAATGGTGCAGGGTATTATATATAGACCAAAAACAGTCAGCACTCGAGGACGAGGAGATTGCTATACTGTATTATCTGTATTCATATTGTATTACCAGAGAAGAAATAGTGTATATTGTGTTTAGATTATACATGGTTGATGCTCCACTTTTCCTTAATTATTTTTTGGGGGGAGACAAAAACCTGCCTGTCCTACATACCATTTTCAGCCATTCCTTTTATACCTAGAGAGAAATCCAGAGTTGCGCCATGCAACACACAGTTCATGCATGACCCAATGTGCTAGAGTACAGTACGCTAGAATGCAATTGGGATCCAATCTTACCAACATTGTTATTGATAATACCGCTGTTTTATGAGTCTCAACTAAAATGTATCTGGAAATACATTTTTAGGAGACTTTTTCCTCTGGTGCTTTATTGATGTTTTCGAGTTGTGTCCTGGGTAATATATACATGTGTTGTTCCATAGTGATGCTTGCAGAGGAAGTTACAATAGGCATGTTACTGCGTGGCAACATTTACTTTACAAAGGCTCTGCTATGACCAGTGCCAGTTGTGCAAACATCAGCTAGTTAATCGATTGATGGCGTAACAGGCTGTTTGCGTTGCACACGATGCGTGACAGCCACTGTAATGACAGCCACTGTGATGCCAATGTGGGATCCTTCACTGCGTTTCATTCAAATATATGTTTTTAATGACAGGAAGAGCTGGGTTATTCCACACCAGTGGAGTCCATATCGGTATTTTTATTCATCTATTTTTCTCAATCTATTTGACATAAGTTGCATCCTTATAAAATGACGAGCCCGGTAGTTTTTTCTTTCACCATACACGCAGAATCGTTCCAATTTATATAGCGCGAGCGTGCTGTTACGCATGACCAGCAGTGCCCATGTGACTATGTTTCTTGTTTGTTCGTGAGTTTTAGGAAGCCAAAAGCTTCTGCCACACAGAATCAGTCCATTTCCCCCATGTTTTGACTGAAGGCTCAGACGGACGCAGACCCATAGTCGTTAAGTTGGCACCGCAGTCACCATGTTGCAGAAAAAAAGCTAGTAGCCTATTAATGCCCCCCAAAAATGTATACAAAAAATATTGTGGAACTTATTTAAACTGTCCCTCCCTCCAGACAGTGTTTTTGAAACCTTTTCCTACACTACATTGCTGTTACCTGCTGGCTTTTTGAATCTGGCCGTTATATGGCACTTAATTCATGATCCATGTTGTGTTGGCTGATCAGTGGCGAGGTTTCTCTGGGGCTTCAACTTCATACGGGCAGAGAAAATACTTGGTCAATGTAATCTTAAGGTCGAGCCATGTTGTTATTGCACTGTGCCGCGCGCCCAGGCAGACTGCAGGATGCACACGGAAACGGCACAAGCAACGGAAAATATGTTTATCCAAACTAATGCGTAAAGCATGGGGATACGATTGGCTACCAGGAATTAGGAACCGAATGTAACTTGCGTCGGTGTGGAAATTGTTCCCGGTTGTCGGGAATCGCACTAATATATTCTAGCGAGGCGTTCTTTACAAAATGGCAGCCATGGTGTGGGGACTGACTGTACTCGCTTCGCGAGGGAAGGACTGATATTTATTTTCATAGCCTATTATTCGTCGTCACATTAGCATCAACGCGAGCGGTGATCGGTCTCCGAGCGAAGCAAGTCTCTCGGTATTGGTCACTGGCAAGATGCCAAGTAGTGCAACCTAAGTTGCCATAGAAACGGTAAGAATTTCCATGTGTGGTTACACCTGACACGGAGTGAATTATGTTCTGCCGCATCCTCAAAGGTTAAAGGATTCATTGAAGAATATCGTATTCAATATTGCAACTGGCCTGAATGATGTTGTCCATTATCATCGGGTTCCAATAGGCTAATAGAACGTTAGAACCCCCGTGCTTTGGCTCTTCTATACGGAATCGTTAGAATAGACGAGCTGGTGTAGGTTGGCTACGTGAGTCTATACAGCGTTTCTTCGTGTGTAGGATTATGAGATCCGTTGAGCGAGGACCGCAGTTCTCCCATATCTATCTATAGAGGAGCGCTGAGATGTACAGTATATATATGAACAATCCCAATTAAAGGATGGATTTATGATAACGCAGTGCCCTCAACAAATCCACACGGATCGACTCCCACCAATTGCTACCTATCAATCAAGCTCTAGGTCAGCGTCTCAAAAACGCCCAACCCCTTCCCAGTTTATTATAGGCTACTATTAGCATAACGTATGGTGTTTTTCTACCAGTAGAACAACAAAACATCCTTCCAAATGGTTTAATGAACGACCGCTTGATCAAGCTGTGAAAGAACTGCAGACCCGATCGATAGGCATTTATTGTTGCCGTCTGTTAAAAAAAAAAAAGTATCCTCAATTTATAAAAACTTTATTATAGATATAGGATACCCGTTCCTGTTAGATTGTGACTCTTCCTCTCCCTCGCAGGTCTCTTCCTTCCATGACGATGCATCGAACGACCAGAATTAAGATAACTGAGCTGAACCCCCACCTCATGTGTGTGCTGTGCGGTGGATACTTTATCGATGCCACCACAATTATAGAATGTCTTCATTCATGTGAGTGACACAGGCTGAATACAGACACGGGAATTGGACCAGTCATGAAATGATGGTTGTAAATTCACACTAGTTTATTAGTATTTATATTCCACTCTTACTTTCTCTTCTCATGAATGCATTGGTTCTGTACTATTCATGTCAGATTCACTAGATGCAACAAAGTACAAATCTAAAAAATAAAAACATGTGTGTGGCAATGAACAACTCTTCAATCTGAGATCCTAAGTGTCAGTTGCATTATTCATACCATTATTCATACCATATTTGAACTGTAGTGTGTTAGTGTAACAGAGTGTTAACCACTGATAAATGAACATCTGTTTTTTAAACTTGTGTTTCAGTCTGCAAGATGTGCATTGTACGCTATCTGGAGACCAGCAAGTATTGTCCCATCTGTGATGTGCCAGTACACAAAACCAAACCTCTGCTCAATATAAGGTAATGCATCACTTTGTTTCTTGGGAATTTTTTTAAATATTTAGCCGTACATTGTTTTGTCACATTTCTGCTGTTTGTTGCTATTATCCACCCAATGCAGTTAGATGTCATCAAAAGGATTGGTCTATTTCCATTAACTTTGGTAGGCTACTTTCTCGACATCTTTCAATTTATTAAAACCTCATAGCATGCAATGAGTTCTGGGTCAATATGACTGAGTATGAAAACTCTCTTCAAGGTCTGACAAAACCCTACAAGACATTGTCTACAAGCTGGTCCCTGGTCTCTTCAAAAGTAAGTGAAATCCCTCATATCAGTGATGGCATTGTCTTGTTCTCAGTGATGTCATCTGTATGTCCTGAATGGTTGATTATGCTGTTTAAAATCGGAGCGGCTGTCTCCCCTTGCTTGTCTCCCGTGGAAAATAGATTAAAACCCATCTACAGACACATGCTGAAATGGGTGCTATTTGTTTTGTGTTTTTAATCCCTATTCAAATAAACATTTGTGACAGAGTTTGTTTTTCCTCTTCCATTAGATGAGATGAAAAGAAGGAGAGACTTTTACGCAGCACATCCTTCTGTAGATGGTGAGTCTATTGGAAAGGGCAGCCAGGGTGCAAGTCCACTGGAGTTGTACCAAGTTCATTCATGTGTCTGTATATTTATAATAAGTTATATGTTATTCTCATGAAGTAGTTTTATTTCTAACCAAAGCGGTTGAATAGGCTGTATTTATTTCCTGCTCCAGTAAGATTGTCTTGATTTTCACCTCAAACTTCAATATATTATTAGTTGATTGTGACTAGGATTTCTGAGATCTCACTTTCACGGTTTTCAGTTTCTGAGGAAACTCTTGCAACTTGTTTGTTTGTTTGTGTGTGTGTGTGTGTGTGTGTAGCGACGACAAGGTCTAATGAGGATCGAGGGGAGGTGGCTGACGAGGACAAGAGAATCATCACAGACGATGAAATCATCAGCCTCTCCATTGAGTTCTTCGACCACAATAAGTACGTCAACAACATGTCTCTTACAGCCAGGCTTTTTGGAAATCATCCGATATACTTGAAAATGTCTAGGTGAATACTTATGGTTATTATAGTTCAGTGTGCTAAACTGATTAGCTCAGTTGTGTTCGTGTGTCTATTATTTAGTGTGCATGAACAACTTCCTTTCTAGAATACTTTTAATCTTGACTTTGGTTTTAGCAGTGTATTGTCATTTTTTTTAAAGTTACATTTCTGACCATGAAGATCTTGAGGTCATTATCAAGATGTTTTCTAACACAAGTGTGACGTTGTTTTTCTCAGGGCTAAAAAGACAGGCGTGGCGGAGGACAAACAGTCTAAAGAACAGGTAGGCTGCCTACTGCTGAAGCTCAGGAGCGTTCCTCTGTCAGATAGTTCTGGATAGTTCTGACACTGTTGTTGCACAGAGCCTATTGATTGGTTTCTGATATAGAGTTTTTCTTATATCTGGGCCTTTAAAGAACTTGTCTTCAAATCCAACTGCATGTCTCATGTCTATTTTCTATGATGGAACTGGACATTATTAATACTTTAAAGTAGAAAACAAAATATAGTGTGTAGTGAAGTATCCCTCAAATCCAATTGTCTTTAGAAACTATCTACATTCTCAGGAAATCTGTGTGTCCTCCTCCAGGTCAATAATAAGAGGTATCTGCAGTGTCCTGCAGCCATGACCATCATGCACCTGAGAAAGTTCCTCCGCAGTAAGATGGACATTCCTTGTACCTATCAGGTAAAGATTTATCTATTTTATTTTTAATTTGTTTGGCTTTTTAAAATAACACAGCCATATCTCTTGCATCACTTTTTTTTTAGATATATATATTTTTTATAAATAAGATGAATTTAGAAACATTAGTACAAATCACTGCAAGATGATTGGAAAATATATTATATCTGAGGACAATGGAAGTTGAATAGAAAAAAAATACTACTTAGCCGATTTAATAAAATAATTGTGTAATTTCTACAATATAGGTTGAAGTGATGTATGAAGATGAACCCCTGAAAGATTACTACACATTAATGGACGTAGCCTACATCTACACTTGGAGAAGGGTAAGAAACATAACATTAAAGGGGACATTTATAAAAACAGTTGAAAAAGGTTTTGACTTTGAGCATAAAGTTATTTACAATTTAACAATGGAAATTGTGAACTCCCAGGCAAGGAAGTTATGCCAACCTAATCCCCCCCCCCCCCCCCCCCCCCACACACACACGGTCCAGTGGAGACATTTATTATTTGAGAGTTGTATTGAATTCAAATTTCAAAAGATGTCTTTGCTGTTTGTATTTAAAGGCTATGTACATTTTTTACCAAGTTGGATGATTTAGTTTTTTGTAAATAATTATGTAGACAAATTGTTATTTCAACATTTTGCTCTGTGATATTTACACGGCCTATAGATCTACTGTGGAGTGTGGAAGTTCAAAGTTCAAAATATTTATTTCCCATGAAAGGAAACCTTTGAGAATTGCATGATCGCCCTGCAAGCATTCATTTTCTAGCCAAATTAGATCTAAATATTACAAATATTTTTCAGAATGGCCCTTTGCCGTTGAAGTACCGCGTCAGACCAAGTTGTAAGAAGCTGAAGATGAGTCATCCGCAGCAGGAGGGCCAGAACAGCACTGGTCGGTCCGCTGAGAGCGACTCTGCCAGCGACAAAGCCTGCAGCCCTGCCGGCGTCCCCTCCACCTCCTCCTTGCCCAGCCCTGGTACCCCGGTGCAGTCCCCACACTTCCCTCACATCTCCAAACCCGTCAACGGCGCCTCCACCTCGGCCCCTGCCCCTACCAGACCATTCCCCTTCGGAAACAAACCGCGGAAGGCCTCGCTGAATGGTTCTTCTTTGTCCTCGGGACTGGCCTGAAAACCGGGCCAACAGCCAATGCCAGACCGCTCTGCTAATATCTTCATGCCAATGTCGTTCCATTGTTGTAGACGCTCTCTTTTTGTTATCGTTGTTATAAATATATGATATATGTTTAAGTAGTGGAAGTGAAGCATTTCTATAGGAACATAGCAGGGTGGGACATTAAAGGAAAAATCTACTCTAACAATATTTTTGTATTTTTTTCCATTAGTACACTTGATTTAGTTCAAAAATCAAGTATTCAAGATAAGATGTTCAAGAAGCGAATTGTCACTTGCCACATCAACATCATGATGATGTGACATTTTGCTTCTTGAAAATCCTATCTAGAACTTGACTACTGACATGCTAAATAATCTGAGACTGTATTAACAGTGGAATAGTGATGACAAAAACACAACATTTTTTGTTTTTTTTGTGGATTTTTCCTTTAAGTTAGTGAAAGGGATGTTGGCCACCGTGAAAATGTTAGATTGGTGGTGAATGGCAAATTAATGTCCCCCAAAAGCTGCATTTTATTCCACAGATGTGACTGAAGAT
Organism: Oncorhynchus kisutch; assembly: GCF_002021735.2. Lineage (NCBI taxonomy): Eukaryota > Metazoa > Chordata > Actinopteri > Salmoniformes > Salmonidae > Oncorhynchus > Oncorhynchus kisutch. Next base: position 76,244,496 of record NC_034184.2, read on the forward strand.
GGCCTTTATATTATTTTCTTAAAAGTGTTTTTTTCCTCAAATCAGAATGTGTGTTGATCCTATTTTAAGTGTGTATTTCGGCATGGTGATGAAACCTTGTAGGCTTTACTAATATTTGAAATGGTTGCCTCTACATTGTTCTTTCGATTGGCTTTTGGAAAGCATTTCACAAAGAAATATTAATCTATATAATGTGTAAACAACTATTGTAGCGTTAGGCCCACGATTTTAGGGGAAAACATACGAAATATCTACGTAAATGTAGCCTGCAGTGCTTTTATTAGGCTATACTCAAAATTGGAATCGAATTGCTTATAGCCTCAAACACCCTGAAGCCTTGCAGTCATCAAGCAGTTCAGAAAGTCAACACACACACACACACATGTATATAGCGAAATATATGCATATTTAATCAGTGATTGTCAAATACTTTGACCTGAACAGCCCCCCCCCCCTTCATTTCATGCTCGATGACAAATGTTTTGATGTCTCCCGTGTTCTTTGTATCTATCGCTCGATTATATGGACAACTATTGTATTGTTACTGTTGCACAGCATAAAAACATCTGAATAAATCATTTTACACTTAAAGACGCTGGGCTGTTTTTATTTTGGGATATCTGGTGGTGTCTGTATGTGCTTCTGTATTCATTTATAAAATATCTGTCAAGGGCCTATTTGGACAAATTTCCCTAGATTTGTCTCTTTGAATGTTTTCATTTTGGTTTCATTCATGCATTGTTAAGTTAAATATCCGTTGTTTTGTTGTTCAAATAATACGAATTGGCAGACAAAGCAGACCACCAAGGACATTTTGAAAAGATGGACAGATGTCTCTTACTGGCGCAGCACTGATTTAATTGCATTCAAAAGAGACCACTACTCTCAAATATTCAGGTTTTGTTTGTTTTGAATAGGCCCAGAATATCATTGACTAAGATATTTTCCATCGCATTCAATATATGTAGCATAAAAAGGATTATAAAATTAATGGGTGAAAAAAAATGCTGCGAGAAAATTCCAGGTTTTCAGTGAAGGAAATCTACACATTTATTTAGGTGCATTTGAAACCTAAGTCATCTTTATTTGTCAATTGCTTGTCGACCGTCATGGAATAGAATATATATTTCAGTATTCGAATTCAAATATGTTCCAATCTTTGTTTGACTTTCATATAATTTAAATTTTGCAATATACGATTTTATGTCGAGGTCATTTTCGTTAGCTGCACGTAGGCTATAAGAACGTGTAATTCATTAGGCTGACACCGGTGTGTCTTCAAACAAGATTAGTCTATCTCCCAAAATAAACACGTTTTTATTAGGTTACATGTAATAAAATAGAAGTATTACATTAAAATATAAATATTAAAGGAGTTCAAATTGGATCGTATTTTGCGGGTGGAAGAGAGACACAGTTAAAGTTCAGGAAATGGGGATCAAGAGGACCAAGTCGTAGTTTATGCAGCCTGTAGTCTGAAGCCGAAATCAAACGATTGTCCTATTCAATCACCTTTTTGATGGGTTTACAGTATTAATAATAAATGCGATTCGTTAAGTTTTATATGCCTAGATACATTTATCTCATATTGTTACTGAGCTCGGGGATATTCAGGGGTCAGTCCACAGTTTATTCAGTGGTGAGCTGAAGGCCATGCATGGTATTAGGTTTGGGGGCGTTGATGTGCCTCATGTTGACTCGCAGATGCCATGATGTTACTTAATCTTACAATTCGAGCGATAGACAACTTTTGGGTGTGTGCAGGTTTTTATTTTGTGTAGCCTGCATTAGGCGACTGGTGAGTTGTTTAATCTAGCCCATACAGTAGGTCTACTGGCGTGACAGGCAAGTGGAGGGCATTAATAATGCATGGTGCACCCAACAACCCTTCACTGGAGGGGCCAAGGTTTCTGGTGAGCTTGTTGCTTTAGCCTTTAAAATGTGACATGGTGGTGATGTGTTAGGATATGTTTTTATTCAATGCCGTTGGTTTTATGAAATGTACATGACATTTGAATAGTAATCTTGGTTGTGGTTGTGGTGACAGATAATATGGACATTGACATTTTTTAAAGGTCCAATGCAGCTGTTTTTACATCATTATCAAATCATTTCTGGGTAACAATAAGTACATTACTGTGATTGTTTTTACATTAAATAGGCCAAAAAAAGAAACAACAATTGCTTCTAAGCAAAAAAGCAATTTCTCAAGCAAAACATTTTCTAGGACTGTCTGGGTGGTTTGAGTGAGGGACTTAATTGGAGGAGCCTTATGGAAGGGATATGTAACTTGAAAACTAGCTGTTATTGGCAGAGATGTTTGAATCTATCTTTGTTGGTCTATTTAAGTGATAATGACGAGGAGCTGGTGTTTGAATGATATATCTGCACAGGTGTTGTTAGACCCGAGACAAGGCCAAATATATCCTCCAGTCACCGGGTTCGAGGGCATTATCACTTTTATACAACATGCTCAAATAATGACTGACATATTTTCATTAAAAACTTTATTCAGATGAATTTATTCATACTATTTCTATCCAAGCCGGCTGGTCGTTCGTTCTATTGGTTCAGTTGCCAGAGACACGACCCAGTCGTTCAGGCTTTTTGTTCTGTATCTATGGACACAAACCAGTCGTTCAACCTAAATGTTCTATTGCCATACTGGCCTGCAACTTTATTTTCCCTTGCTGGCTAGCTAGCCAACTACGGCTAATTTACAGTCACATCAAGCAGTGCAGCCAGAATAACAGCAAAGTAGCCTCATTTGAATTTGTTTAAGCTGTTCTCTAGTGACATTTTTTTGGATACATTCATAAGAATGAGCTAATGTTGCCCGAATTCACCTGGTATAGAAAATGTGCTCTCTCGTCAGAACACTGTTGTTCAGAGGAGCTAGCCAACAACACAGCTAACACAATCACTTCAAACTGAAGCAGCAAAGACGACAAGCTAGCTGCATTTTGTTTCGTTTTATCTGTTTTCTATTGACATGTCCATAAAAACTATGATGATTCATGGTTTCGACTGGCTGAGAAAAGCTGCCTGCTTGTCTGTCTCATCCCGACTCCCGACCCCGACACTTTAATTACAATGGGACAGCTGGAGATCGAATTTCAATATTGAAACAATGTTGCAAATGTCAGAGAGACAGACTGCAAGTTTTCTTCCAATCTGCGCTTTTGAAAACCAATTGCTAGTCTAAAAGAAATGGGAGATGATGTCTAGATGCTTTTTACAGTGGAGATCAAGATTATAAATGGTCTGTCTGGGCTGATGAGACACAGAACAGAGTAAATAGGCATTTCAACTTTATTGCTTTGGCGGGTGGAAACTTGTGGAATAGGCACCGGCTGGAATGCGGTTTTAACCAATCAGCGTCCAGGACTAGACCCACCCATTGTACAATAACTTATAACGCAGGCCAAAACTCCACCCATGCAAAACGAGCTGAAATGTCAGGCGGTCATTTCAAAAAGCTCTTACACTAAAAGGGTATCAGAATTTTCACAATTTCACAGTATTATTCCAACCTCAAAGTGTGAAAATATAAAACACAGAAAAATCCTGTTTTTGACAGCGTAGCCACTTTAAGCACCTTTCATCATTTTTCTCTTGGTCATCCACAACGAAAAAAAGATCATGTTCTTTGGCCTCAGATATGTTATCCTGAGGTAAATTATACTTCCCTTCAACCAGCGTCTTCCATCAAATATCATTCCATTTAAATCGGACAAATATTTCGATGTAATATAGCCTTTTATACGATGTTTGCAATATGCTTAAATATAAAAACCCATTTTATAAATCTACATGCCTACATATTGAGCTACTGAATGTAATGTATGTTGTTGTAAGTCTAGGCCTAATGACTCAGCTATAGGCATATAGCTATGGTAACTGCAGATACAATTGCCTACTTTGTCAAATATTTAGATACAGACCCTACTTTGAAATTGCCTAAATTGCTACGAGTTAGTTACATCTAATTAGCATCAATGCATTCCATGTAAACACAATTTATCTGTGCAATTTTAAAACAGTGTCTGTGAAGATTGCACAGAAGGGTTTGAGTGCACAATCACAAGATATTTTGCAATTGCCTGCTGCTTTTGTAGTGGTTTGTTTTTATTAATTAATTGATTGATTGATTGCGGGTCTAAATTTCTAGAACCTCTTTCCCAACTCATTCCTTCTCTGATCAATATTTGGATTTACTGATTTACTCAAAATAAATGTACAGTGATTGAATTTAATTCATGCTGAATTTCCCAAGTGGACATAAATTAGGCCCATGTATTAGCCTAATATTGTTAATTTTTACATTCTGCTGAAATATTTCGTTATGAAACGACTTTGCTTTTTCATCTGTTGTTTTTAATTAAAACAATTCAATATGGCCTGCATATATCAAATGTTTTTAATTCCTAGTAGAATAAAATAAATATGTACAAGTTTCTAATGTATAGTTTCTCTTGTAGCAGAGAGTATAGAATATTGTCTTCATTCATTTGTCTAATAATGTGTGAGAAACTTTGGAGGTGTGCACATTGGTCTGACAGGTCTGAAATAATGTAGGCTTCGCACACCATCAATGTGCTTTAGTGTTCCCCTTATCTTATCTATTATCCATTAAGTTCATTAGCATAACGCTTCATTTCAGCATAACATATTTTACAATTGTAGCTAGGTCTAATAGGCTTATGTTTGATGTAGGTTGCCGCATAGCCTTTTTCTGTCATCATATAGGCCTATAGGCTACGTGTATTTTTATTTTATTTTATAGTCAATCTATCTATGACTGCGTAAATGTACAGCCATGCAGGCTTATTTGTTCAATGCAGAAATCAGGGCCACAATGTTGCTCTAAGACCTGATAGGCTATCCCACCACGGTGGCAACATTGTTACAAACGTCTTAGTGTAACCATTCGAATCTTCAAAGTATCGTTCTAATTATGCTGTGATTAGCTTTTTTATCTGCATAAAAGTGTGATCGCATGTGAGCTATCACTATGTTGCATCTTTCAACATATAGAATGAAAGATGTCTTCTTGTCTCACTTGGCAATATATTTTTGCGGGAGCGACACCAGAACTGTCATCACTAGCATCTATAGAGTCATTGTTCTATACCCACGAAGTCATAAACCTCTCCCATTTCAACAATTTCTCTTCTTAAAAATGTGATTTTAAACCTAACTCTATCATTAACCCTAACCTTAACCATACGGCTAACTCATTTTTGAGCAGCACGAGCGATGAGAAAGCCCTGTTAATGCTTCCGGTTTGTCGCTACGGCAACGGTTACACGCTAACCAGAACTTGAGGCTGTAAGAGCGAGGCAGATGCTGCACCGTACTGTTTACAGCTGATGTTTTAGGCAAAACTAACAAGCAACAATATAGTTGTTGCAGTTACATATTCATAAGAAAAGTGGAGTTTATTTTTTTCAATTAAATTGGTAATCATGAGTCAACGACAGGTTTTACAAGGTAAGATCATTTGTAGTTGCAATTTTTCAAGTCTGTTTTCAAAGCTGTTTTGAATGAACCTCAAGAGTAAAGATAGTGCCTGCAAAACGTAGCTAAAGAACAGTTTACATTTTTTAATACTAATGGATCGTTAATTTTTGCCTTTTAGTGTTTGAGCAGTATCAGAAATCAAGGACACAGTTTGTGCAGACTATTGCTGAGCTTGCCACAAGACCGCAAAACATTGAAACTTTACAAAATGCTGGTAAATTGGGACTTGGGTACCCATTTCTGTATATATGTATTTTTTCAAACCAATATTCTATTTTAGCTGACTTTTATTTATGTGCTGATCACAGTTCTATCGATAACTTACCACAAGACAGAATTCCTTTCCTACACGTCCCCCCTCTAGGTGTGATGTCCCTGCTGAGGCCTTTACTGCTAGATGTGGTTCCTACCATCCAGCAGACAGCTGCTCTGGCTCTGGGAAGACTGGCCAGCTACAATGAAGATCTGGCAGAGGCCGTCGTCAAGGGAGACATCCTCCCACAACTCATCTACTCCCTGGCCGAGCAGAACGTATGTCTGTGTGTGTCTGTGAGTGTGTGTGTGTGTTTACACCAACCGTCGTCAAGGGAGACATCCTCCCACAGCTCGTCTACTCTCTGGCCGAGCAGAACGTATGTCTGTGTGTGTCTGTGAGTGTGAAAGTGTGTGTGTGTGTGTATGTGTGTGTGTGTGTGTGTGTGTGTGTATATACACCAACATACACTCCCTCATTCACCCTGCTGAATGGTGTCCCTGACCCTGAGAGTGTGTTGGCATTGTACCCTGGGCAGGGGGCCACTCCAAAGGCTAAAGCACCCTTCACACCACATCAGGGCCTCTCTCTCTCAATCTGCCTTCTCACAGGGGTCTGCATGCATAGTTAATGCTCTGAATGTAAACTCTCGCTTAAAGATTCAATATGTTGAAATCGCTCGGCCATTTTCTGATTGCTAAAATTCCAATAGTTCGCCTAATTTCAGTTGATGTGACAAAACAAGCAATGTGTACAGATAATCATTGTACCATATAAACTCGCTGAGAAATATATTTTCAATAACCAAAAGTATTGTATTTTCAGCTGTTTGAAGCTGGAGTGTGAAAGCAGAACTTAAAGCTGCAATCTGTAACTTTTCGGCCGTCCCGACCATATTCACATAGAAGTATGAGTTATAGATCTGTCATTGTTATTGAAAGAAAGTCTAAGAAGTAGTAGATCAGTTCTATGTGCCCTATTTCTATGCATCCAGTTATTATGTTTAGTTTTTGCATCTTTTACTTTTGGTTTGGTACACCAGCTTCAAACAGCTGAAAATACTATATTTTCGGTTATGGAAAATATGTTTCAATGCGGTTTATATGGTACAATGATTCTCAACACTATACTTGCTAATTTTGTCACATAATCTGAAATTAGGCAAACTATTAGAATTTTAGCAACCAGGAAATGCCACAGTGATTTCTGCATAGTGCATCTCTAAGAACAAGAAGCATAGAAATGGTGCACATAGATAAGCTCTATCGCTTCTTAGACCTGCTTTCAATGCGTGACAAATGTACAACTCACATTTCTATGTGAATTTAGTCAGTTCACCCAAAAAGTTACATTTTGCAGCTTTAAAGAGCATCTGCTAAATGTGTATTAAATGTTTCCTCCTTCCATCTGCTAAATGTGTATTAAATGTTTCCTCCTTCCATCTGCTAAATGTGTATTAAATGTTTTATCCTTCCATCTGCATGTGTGTGTTTTAAGTGTTTCCTCCTTCCATCTGCTAAATGTGTATTAAATGTTTTCTCCTTCCATCTGCTAAATGTGTATTTAATGTTTCCCATTTCCATCTGCTAAATGTGTATTAAATGTTTTCTCCTTCCATCTGCTAAATGTGTATTAAAGGTTTTCTCCGTCCATCTGCGTGTGTGTATTAAATGTTTTCTCCTTCCATCTGCTAAATGTGTATTAAAGGTTTTCTCCTTCCATCTGCGTGTGTGTATTAAATGTTTCCTCCTTCCATCTGCGTGTGTGTGTATTACATGTTTTCTCCTTCCATCTGCGTGTGTGTGTATTAAATGTTTTATCCTTCCATCTGCATGTGTGTGTTTTAAGTGTTTCCTCCTTCCATCTGCTAAATGTGTATTAAATGTTTTCTCCTTCCATCTGCTAAATGTGTATTTAATGTTTCCCATTTCCATCTGCTAAATGTGTATTAAATGTTTTCTCCTTCCATCTGCTAAATGTGTATTAAAGGTTTTCTCCTTCCATCTGCGTGTGTGTATTAAATGTTTCCTCCTTCCATCTGCGTGTGTGTGTATTACATGTTTTCTCCTTCCATCTGCGTGTGTGTGTATTAAATGTTTTATCCTACCATCTGCGTGTGTGTGTATTAAATGTTTTCTCCTTCCATCTGCGTGTGTATGTATTAAATGTTTTATCCTACCATCTGTGTGTGTATTAAATGTTTCCTCCTTCCATCTGCTAAATGTGTATTAAATGTTTTCTCCTTCCATCTGCGTGTATGTGTATTAAATGTTTTCTCCTTCCATCTGCGTGTATGTGTATTAAATGTTTTCTCCTTCCATCTGCGTGTGTGTATTAAATGTTTTCTCCCTCCATCTGCGTGTGTGTGTATTACATGTTTTCTCCTTCCATCTGCGCGTGTGTGTATTAAATGTTTCCTCCTTCCATCTGCTAAATGTGTATTAAATGTTTTCACCTTCCATCTGTTAAATGTGTATTAAATGTTTTCACCTTCCATCTTCTAAATGTGTATTAAATGTTTTATCCTTCATCTGCGTGTGTGTGTATGAAATGTTTCCTCCTTCCATCTGCTAAATGTGTATTTAATGTTTTCTCCTTCCATCTGCTAAATGTGTATTTAATGTTTTCTCCTTCCATCTGCTAAATGTGTATTAAATGTTTCCTCCTTCCATCTGCGTGTGTGTGTATTAAACGTTTTCTCCTTCCATCTGCGTGTGTGTATTTAATGTTTTCTCCTTCCATCTTCTAAATGTGTATTTAATGTTTTCTCCTTCCATCTTCTAAATGTGTATTAAATGTTTCCTCCTTCAATCTGCTAAATGTGTATTTAATGTTCTCTCCTTCCATCTGCTAAATGTGTATTTAATGTTTTCTCCTTCCATCTGCTAAATGTGTATTAAATGTTTCTCCTTCCATCTGCTAAATGTGTATTAAATGTTTCCTCCTTCCATCTGCGTGTGTATTAAATGTTTCCTCCATCCATCTGCATGTGTGTGTATTAAATGTTTCCTCCTTCCATCTGCTAAATGTGTATTAAATGTTTTCAACTTCCAACTGCTAAATGTGTATTAAATGTTTCCTCCATCCATCTGCATGTGTGTGTTTTAAATGTTTCCTCCTTCCATCTGCTAAATGTGTATTAAATGTTTTCTCCTTCCATCTGCGTGTGTGTATTAAATGTTTTCTCCTTCCATCTGCATGTGTGTATTAAATGTTTTCTCCTTCCATCTGCGTGTGTGTATTAAATGTTTTCTCCTTCCATCTGCGTGTGTGTGTATTAAATGTTTTCTCCTTCCGTCTGTTAAATGTGTATTAAATGTTTTCACCTTCCATCTTCTAAATGTGTATTAAATGTTCTCTCCTTCTATCTGCGTGTGTGTGTATTAAATGTTTTCTCCTTCCATCTGCGTGTATGTGTATTAAATGTTTTCTCCTTCCATCTGCGCGTGTGTGTATTAAATGTTTCCTCCTTCCATCTGCTAAATGTGTATTAAATGTTTTCACCTTCCATCTGTTAAATGTGTATTAAATGTTTTCACCTTCCATCTTCTAAATGTGTATTAAATGTTTTATCCTTCATCTGCGTGTGTGTGTATGAAATGTTTCCTCCTTCCATCTGCTAAATGTGTATTTAATGTTTTCTCCTTCCATCTGCTAAATGTGTATTTAATGTTTTCTCCTTCCATCTGCTAAATGTGTATTAAATGTTTCCTCCTTCCATCTGCGTGTGTGTGTATTAAACGTTTTCTCCTTCCATCTGCGTGTGTGTATTTAATGTTTTCTCCTTCCATCTTCTAAATGTGTATTTAATGTTTTCTCCTTCCATCTTCTAAATGTGTATTAAATGTTTCCTCCTTCCATCTGCTAAATGTGTATTTAATGTTTTCTCCTTCCATCTGCTAAATGTGTATTTAATGTTTTCTCCTTCCATCTGCTAAATGTGTATTAAATGTTTCTCCTTCCATCTGCTAAATGTGTATTAAATGTTTCCTCCTTCCATCTGCGTGTGTATTAAATGTTTCCTCCATCCATCTGCATGTGTGTGTATTAAATGTTTCCTCCTTCCATCTGCTAAATGTGTATTAAATGTTTTCTCCTTCCATCTGCTAAATGTGTATTAAATGTTTCCTCCATCCATCTGCATGTGTGTGTTTTAAATGTTTCCTCCTTCCATCTGCTAAATGTGTATTAAATGTTTTCTCCTTCCATCTGCTAAATGTGTATTAAATGTTTTCTCCTTCCATCTGCGTGTGTGTATTAAATGTTTTCTCCTTCCATCTGCGTGTGTGTGTATTACATGTTTTCTCCTTCCATCTGCGTGTGTGTATTAAATGTTTTCTCCTTCCATCTGCGTGTGTGTGTATTAAATGTTTTCTCCTTCCGTCTGTTAAATGTGTATTAAATGTTTTCACCTTCCATCTTCTAAATGTGTATTAAATGTTCTCTCCTTCTATCTGCGTGTGTGTGTATGAAATGTTTTCTCCTTCCATCTGCGTGTGTGTGCATTAAATGTTTTCTCCTTCTATCTGCGTGTGTGTGTAGCGGTTCTATAAGAAGGCAGCAGCATTTGTCCTACGTGCAGTGGCCAAGCACAGCCCTGCTTTGGCCCACGCCGTGGTGGACTGTGGGGCGCTGGACGCTCTGGTCATCTCTCTGGAGGAGTTTGACCCTGACGTCAAGGAGGCTGCTGCCTGGGCTCTGGGGTACATTGCACGCCACAATGCAAGTAAGGACACAGTATACACAGACCAGGGTTTGGAACCGATTCAGGGAACAGAACCAAGAAATGGAAAATAACAACATTTTTCAAGGAACAGAAACGGAACTGAGAATGAAAGTGATCCATACTGTTCCAGAACAAAACCATTAGTCTAATAACATTATTTTAAGTTCTAGGCCTTTTTCTCTAGTCCCTCAAAAACAATGCAACAAAGCATTGATGCAAAGCCTTCACTCTGTCACTCAGAAACGTTTTCCAGTGTCTGCCTGCCAGCTGAACATCTTTACCAGTGTGTGTGCATGTTTAGGCTACCTGCCCCTCCCCCTTCAAACCACAAGCTACTGTAGCCCCTCCCCCCTTCAAAGCATATGTCACTGTACTGACGTTACCATAGGCTACTGTACTGACGTTACCATAGGTTACTGTACTGACGTTACCATAGGCTACTGTACTGACATTACCATAGGTTACTGTACTGATGTTATCATAGGCTACTGTACTGATGTTACCATAGACTACTGTACTGATGTTATCATAGGCTACTGTACTGATGTTACCATAGGCTACTGTACTGATGTTACCATAGGCTACTGTACTGATGTTACCATAGGCTACTGTACTGATGTTACCATAGGCTACTGTACTGATGTTACCATAGACTACTGTACTGATGTTACCATAGGCTACTGTACTGATGTTACCATAGGCTACTGTACTGATGTTACCATAGGCTACTGTACTGATGTTACCATAGACTACTGTACTGACGTTACCATAGACTACTGTACTGTCGTTACCATAGGCTACTGTACTGATGTTACCATAGGCTACTGTACTGACGTTACAATCGTGATTCTGAAGATCAGGAGAGAGATTTTTATTCGCTAGAGAAAAATGGATGAACTTTTCATTGCCAGTTAATATACTATAGGCTTTGTTATCACATTTAATGTTGGATTTATTAACTACAAAAAGGTAAGACGTGTTGTTAATTCTGGTGCCGCTCTGCAAACACAGGCTTGTTATCTAGCTAGCGCAAGCTTGTTAGCTACTGTAGCTAGCTCAAGCTTGTTAGCTACTGTAGCTAGCTCAAGCTTGTTAGCTACTGTAGCTAGCTCAAGCTTGTTAGCTACTGTAGCTAGCTCAAGCTTGTTAGCTACTGTAACTAGCTCAAGCTTGTTAGCTACTGTAGCTAGCTCAAAGGACATTCAAAGTTCCTTCATAGATGCCGCTCCTCCATAGGTATAATTCTGTGGACCTAATTCAGATAATACATGTCATAACAAGATGTCCAGCACTTCAAGCCTCCTCCTCAACCCTCTCTTGCTCTCTCCCCACCCACAAAATGTCAGTCGCATCTTGTGCCATAGGCTACACGCGTCTTTCCGTCGCGCATGTAAACAACTAGCTTACCTGCTCTATCTGCACTGATTGGTGAAGCCATTGAGTGAGCTAAAAAAATTTTTTTAATGATTTTACAGGTTAAAAAAGGAACAGAAAGGAACAATATAAACCAATACTTTTTTCAGGTTCGACCCAATATAGAACTTTTTTTTTTTTTTGCTGGTCGGAACAAAATATTGGTTCTGTTCAGAACGAAACGATTAGAAAATCCTGACACACACATACACACAAGTAACTCGCGTACGGACACACACACACCACACACACACACACGAACACCCCTCTCTTCTCTGTATGTAGACCTGTCTCAGGAGGTAGTGGATGCGGGGGCCGTGCCTCTGCTGGTGCTGTGTATCCAGGAACCAGAGGTGGCCCTGAAACGCATCGCTGCCTCGGCCCTCAGCGACATCGCCAAGCACTCCCCTGAGCTGGCTCAGACTGTGGTCGACACCGGCGCCATCGCACACCTGGCCCAGATGATTCTCAACCCCGACGCCAAGCTGAAGGTGAGGCGGCAGGAACGCTGAGACAAAATAAGGCTTCCTTAAGTCTGACAGGTTGACACAGTCATTATGTTGTCAATGTAAACAGACATAGATGAGGTTAGAATATACATTACAGTCCACTCTTAAATCCTGTATGCCACTTTTGTTCTTTCCTCCATCCCTTTCTTCACTTCCTCTCCTTCTCCCCTGTCTTTTTCTCTCTTCTCTCCCCCCTCCCCCTCTATCCTTCCATTCAGAGGCAGGTGTTCTCTGCGCTGAGTCAGATCAGTAAGCACTCAGTGGACCTGGCTGAGATGGTGGTGGAGGCAGAGATCTTCCCTGCTGTCCTGGCCTGCCTCCGAGACCCTGACGAGTATGTCAGGAAGAACGTCACCACGCTGATGAGAGAGATCACCAAACACACACCTGAGGTACACCCACACACACCAAACATCAGAGGTACACAGACACTACACACACCAGACATCAGAACACACACTCATTGACACCAAACACACACTAGGGGTACCAAACTCCCTAACACACTACCAAATTCTCACATGTGCTCCTACCCTCGCCCGAATGTGTGTGTATGTGTACAGCTGTCTCAGATGATCGTGAACACGGGTGGTGTGGCGGCCGTGATTGACTACCTGGGTGATAGCCATGGTAATGTGCGGTTGCCAGGGATCATGATGCTTGGATACGTGGCTGCTCACTCTGAAAACCTTGCTATGGCCGTCATCGTCTCTAAGGTATGTGTGTGCCAGGGTTGGGGCCAATTCAGGATTTCAGAAATTAATTCAATTGAAACAATGAATTTGAATTTAATTTGAATTGGCCACACCCCACAGAAAGCAGAAATTTTATTGAATTTGACTTGAAAAAATGTATAATTTAATAAAAACAATCAAAGCAATTCAACTGAGATGTGAAACATGAAAGTATTTTTAATTTGACAAATATTTTATCAAAAGGATATGCCACTCATTAACACAAAGAATACATATATATAGTTTCAATAATTAGTTTGATTATAACTCAAAGATGTCAAACAGTGTTTATCTTTGTCATGAGATGTTAGATTTGGGACTCCCTAAAAACACGCCACTTCGATACAGCTACGACTGGAAGTTGCTTTTTGTAGCAGGTTAGGAGAGCATTTTCGCTAACCTTAACTATTTTCCTAACCTTAACCTAATTAACCTAAACTAAACTGCTACATTAATTCTCCTAACCTGCTACGAAAAAGGCACTTCCGGGCATAGCTGTATCGAAGTTGCGTGTTTTAGGGAATCTTGCTACATTGTTCCTTTCCATACTGCAGTGTTTGATCTAATGCATTCTGGGTAGAAGAAAAAAATATGATGATATTTATAAATGATGGGAATGATGAATTATTATAGACAACCCACAACATGATCTTAGCATATTTAAAGACCCCTGTAATTATTTTAAATAGTTTTAGGAGAACAAGCTTTAAAAACTAAATGTTTCAACCTCAGGCTACATGGTAGTTGTGATCATACATGATAAACAAAATAAACATTACTATTGTGATGTGCAGAATAAATAAGCCATTTGAATTGCTTCCGGTGGTGTGTGGCCAATTCACAACTCAATTCAGATATGACCCCAATCCTGGTGTGTGGCCAATTCAAATTCAATTCAGATAGGACCCCAATCCTGGTGTGTGCACTGTGCATCGCCTGCAAGCTCTGTGCTCTCTCTTCCTCCCTCTCTCTCCTTCATAACCTCTCTCCTGTCCTCCCTGCTTGTTGTTCCTCCTCCGGCCCTGTAGGGGGTGCCCCAGCTGGCCATCTGTCTGTCTGAGGAGCCAGAGGAACATATCAAGGCAGCAACAGCGTGGGCGTTTGGCCAGATCGGCCGCCACACCCCGGAGCACGCCAGGGCCGTTGCCACTGCTAACGTCCTGCCCAGCCTGCTGGCTCTCTACATGGACACAGACAGCTCCGAGGACCTGCAGGTCAAGGTAGGGTCATAGGTCAATGTTGTCACAGGTTACCAGAAGCTTGTGTAGTAGACACGGGTGCTACTGAAGCTCTACACTGAACATTTCTGAGGGTCATAAGAGCAACAAACAATAAACGGACCATAACGTATCCTGTATCATCCTGAGTCCTGACCCCCCCTCCACCCAGGCTAAGAAGGCTCTTAAGAGCATCCTACCAAAGTGCAACTACCTGCCTGCTCTGGAGCCCCTGCTCTACGAAGCTCCCAGCAACATCCTCAAACACGTCGTCTGCCAGTTCAGCAAGGTGGGGGCGTGTTTATCAACTTTTTATTTACATAAGCCTCTTCACACTACCAGTTATTGCAGAATGGACCCACACGGGCCCCACACTGCCTAATAATGTTTTAGTTCTAAAAATCAGACTATGTAAATCCAGTCTCTGACTATTTTGAACCATGTTTGAGAAATTATATTTTCATTAGTTCATTTTAAAAGTGCAATTAAATCCAAGATTAGGCTTGATCTCTGTTCGGGAAACCTAACCCGAAGGTTTGATTCAGACAGTCCAGAAAGTCCAATGCTTTGTAATCCCTATACCCCCCCCCCCCCACCCACCCACCCACCACCACCCTCTCCCCTCCCCCTCTCCCTCTCCAGGTGCTGCCCCATGACAGCAAGGCCCGTCGTCTGTTTGTGACCAGCGGAGGCTTGAAGAAGGTTCAGGAGATTAAGGCTGATCCTGGATCTGCCCTGCAGGAGTACATCAACACTATCAACAGCTGTTACCCTGAGGAAATAGTCAGGTACACACACACACACCATGTAATTGACTAATTTACTGGCTATAACATCAGTTGAATCTAGTGTGTTTCTACTAGCAGACATTCTCTCAGCCCCAAGTGAACCTTTGTTATGTTCTCCTGCTGTAGATACTACTCCCCCGGCTACTCAGAGACTCTGCTGGAGCGGGTAGAGAAGTACCAGCCTGTCTGAGGGTCTGGGGCTCACATCCCCTCCTTACTGACACAATGTGATATAATCGTTTTCCTGTTTCACCCTCACCCATGAATATGAGGACAGAAGACTATATTAAACATGATTTATTATTGCACTGATTCTGTTGTCTGTCTTTGTATGTGCATTATCATAGCTGAGTTGGCCTATGTGAGCATTTGAAGAGGAATGACAAACTTCCTCATTAATTTGCTGAACAAGTAATTTACTAGTACCTTTGAAACATTGTATATGCACCTAGTTTTGTGTTATTTAAAAATGTTTAACCTTTATTTAACCAGGCAAGTCAGTTAAGAACAAATTCTTATTGACAATGACAGCCTAGGAACAGTGGGTTAACTGCCTTGTTCAGGGGCAGAATGACAGATTTTTACCTTGTCAGCTCAGGGATTCAATCTAACCTTTCGGTTACTGGCCAATGCCCTAACCACTAGACTACCTGATAATATTCAGAGGGTTTTATATTCAAGCAATAAGGCCAGAGAGGTTGTGGTAAACGGCCAATATACCACGGCTAAAGGCTGTTCTTAACGTGGAGTACCACAAACCCGAGGTGCCTTATTGCTATTATAAACTGGTTACCAACGTAATTAGAACAGTAAAAATAAATGTTTTGTCATACCCGTGGTATATGGTCTGATATACCGCGGCTGTCAGACAATCAGCATTCAGGGCTCGAACCACCCAGGTTATATTTAAAGGATATATGACGTTTTTGGTGATAGAAACCCAATCATCCAGCATGCAGGTATTAAAACAAGAAGGATAGAAATGTAATGTAACAAACCAACCCCAAAAATCGTTAAAACAGGTCAGTGAAAAAAAACATTAAACCAATATTAGATACGAACTATGCTGTTTTATTTCCATATTTCCACCTTAAAAGAATGTTTCCTAGGAGGGCTAACGATGACCTGTATGTAGATGCATCTTCTTCGTTCATAGAAGGTCTTCCGTTCGATGAATTTACAGGATATCATCTTATAACCTAGAAGGTCTACTCAGTTGGATGCTAACAAATTAATTATGATTATTATTAAGAAATGTACTTGTCCTTTTTCGATCGTACAGACGGAATGTTGTTGAGAGCTGTCTTTAGGTGTATTTTGTGCGGTTGTTGTAGACTACCGCACAGACCCCTATCAGTTGTAACCAGCACTCTGCTACCCCCTGGCGGCCGCTTTCTCCTCCCAGCTCACATTTCCTTTCTCCAACAGCCGTGCCGCACATGGCGACCCTCCCCTCTTTGTTTACTGGCCCCGGCAAGCTTTAACTAGGGATTGCATTGACGGTAAAAAAAATATATATATGATTGGTGTGTGTGCGAGGGTTTCTAACCACTGTATCAGCCTATGTGACGCTATTGACACATATGGGCGAAGAGCCTTTTATGGAATTGTTTTATTGAACCTTTATTTCAACTAGGCAAGTAAGTTAAAAACAAATTCTTATTTACAATGACGGCCTACCAAAAGGCAAAAGGCCTCCTGCGGGGTCCGGGGCTGGGATTAAAAATAAAAAATGAATGAAATAAGAATATAGGTCAAAATACACATCACGACAAGAGAGACAACACAGCACTACATAAAGAGAGACCTAAGACAACAACATAGTATGTTTCATTAGCATATAAACCACAGGACTGGACATGACCACCAGAATATTTTCCCTTCTTTAAAAAAAAATATCGCTTGGATATAGAATAGAATGAAGAGAGCTCAGCTGTGTTGGATGCCATGTACATTTGGACAAACACGTGCAGAAATGAAATGGTCCGTGGGGTGCAACAAGGCTGCATAATCAGGAATGGTTTAGAGGTTCACTGTAGTCATGACCCTCAGACAAGAGAGAGAACTCAATGCGAGCTCTCTGGAGCACACGTCAGAATGAATAAAGTATGTCCAAATGAACAGCAACATATTTATTTTTTCTTTTACAATCTCACTAAATAATGTAAGCTAATTAATTAATAATATAATATTAATATACAGACCAACTGGAAACAAACTATTTTTGTGGTGGGAGTTTTATTTTTGATAGGCTAATGTTAATTAACATTATGGTCGCATTTTAAATAACATTTATTGGAGAGATTTTTTGTTGTTTCAAAAATAAACAAGGCCCTGATGCACACTGGATTAATTATAATAAAAATTATATATGGCATTTATCCAAAGCATTTACGGTCTTCCCGTACATACATTTCACGTATGGGTAATCCCGGGAATTGAACCCACCTTCCTGGCGTTGCAAACCATCTACCAATTGAGCAACAGAGGACTACATTCTGCGGGTGAAACATGGCTCTCGTGTCATTCATGGGCTCTTTTTAGATGTATACGCTGGTTGTCTACTAATTTAGAAATCTGAACTTTTATTTAAGCTACAAAACAAGTCTTCGAAGGACAATTAGTTTATTATACATTTTGTTCAAACATTCGATACAGGGCGTGTGAGTACATGAATTCATGGTTAGTTGATGTGTATAATTAGTGCGTGCTATGTAATCTGCTCTGCTCCCGGTTGAAGATAATTGTTGAATTTTACAACGCGATGCTTTCTCTCTTCCTCTTGAAATGGTTTAGATTCAGATTTTCACGTTTTTTTCTCACGCCAGTGTGTATTGTTTCTCACGCATGGCTTGGTTGAACCTGCTACCGGTGTTCATCGGTTGTTGGTTTGAAAACCCTCCAACCTTTCACTTGATCTACACAGCCTCTGCAATCCTTCATCTCCAGACATCTGTATTTCTTTAACTGCATTCCGGCCGCCTGACTTATTAACCCCATGAAAGCAGAGAAATGGAAACGGCACTTCTTGTGCACACACACAAACACACATCAAATCAAACGGTTATCGTTTGCATTATTCCATTCCGTTTTTGTTAACGGAGCTATCGAAACCATTTCAAGAAAAGGTAGAAGTTTATTAAGACAATAAAAATAAAAAAAAGCCCAACTGAACTGTTGTATAGGCCAGTGTTTCCCAACTCGAACCCCCAACAGTTTACCTTTTTTACCCTTATTTAACTAGGTAAGTCAGCTAAGAACAAATTCTTAATTTCTATGACGAACGACAGATTTTTACCTTGTCAGCTCAGGGATTTGATTTTACAGCCTTTGAGTTACTAGTCCAATACTCTAACTACCTGCCTCTAACCACCAGCCTACCTGCCTCTAACCACCAGCCTACCAGCCTACCTGCCTCTAACCACTAGCCTACCTGCCTCTAACCACTAGCCTACCTGCCTCTAACCACTAGCCTACCTGCCTCTAACCACTAGCCTACCTGCCTCTAACCACTAGCCTACCTGCCTCTAACCACTAGCCTACCTGCCTCTAACCACTAGCCTACCTGCCTCTAACCACTAGCCTACCTGCCTCTAACCACCAGCCTACCTGGCTCTAACCACTAGCCTACCTGCCTCTAACCACTAGCCTACCTGCCTCTAACCACTAGCCTACCTGCCTCTAACCACCAGCCTACCTGCCTCTAACCACCAGCCTACCTGCCTCTAACCACTAGCCTACCTGCCTCTAACCACTAGCCTACCTGCCTCTAACCACTAGCCTACCTGCCTCTAACCACCAGCCTACCTGCCTCTAACCACCAGCCTACCAGCCTACCTGCCTCTAACCACTAGCCTACCTGCCTCTAACCACCAGCCTACCAGCCTACCTGCCTCTAACCACTAGCCTACCTGCCTCTAACCACTAGCCTACCTGCCTCTAACCACTAGCCTACCTGCCTCTAACCACTAGCCTACCTGCCTCTAACCACTAGCCTACCTGCCTCTAACCACTAGCCTACCTGCCTCTAACCACTAGCCTACCTGCCTCTAACCACTAGCCTACCTGCCTCTAACCACCAGCCTACCTGCCTCTAACCACTAGCCTACCTGCCACCCCCCACATTCTCCTTATAGCCCTGGATAAACACCTCATTCAACTCTGAGGGCTTTATGATTAGTTGATTCTGGTGTGCCTGTCCACAGTTACAATAGGAATGTGTACTGTTGTTGGTACTTGAGGACCAGGGTTGGGAACCCCTTGTATATAGAGGCTATAATTAATATAAATTACAGGGGAAAAGTAACTTCATTAATTCAAAAAGATCATTTATTATTAACTGTGTTTTTATAAACTAAACTGTCAACCAATTAGTGACCAGTTGTTACAGGCCTTGGTTGTTTTAAATTACATTACTTTATGTAAAACATGTTAGTAAAATTGACTAGGTTATGTAACTGCTTAAATGAAAGTAAGTCAATTGTATCAAACACAAAATGTTATGTGGTTTATTCTACAGCGTCACAGTGACTTGTAGGTGTAACATCAACAGCAGTCTGTCAAAAGCCCCGGATGGTCGAGGCGTCGTCCCGGTTCCCTGCTTACAGGACTGTCTGGATTGCCGGGAGTAGAGCCTTCTTTTTAAATCACCACAGAAAATTAAACAAATATATTTTTTAATGTTTTTATTCAGAACCCTTTCTTACCTTAACCTCAACTGTATACTGTTTGATATAAATATAACAAATACTAAGAGGATTTGACTTTGTCACAGTAGTGGGTTGCCACTTGATATTCATAGATACTGTACATATAAACAGCCCCCACCAATGCTGAGTGGTGGGACAGGATAGGAGACTGTGAGTGATATGCCACTCAGGAGAAAGTGAGAGAGAGAGAGAGAAGGGGAGAGAGGCTTTTTTCTTGTACGTTGTAGGTATGATGTGGCAGCGTTGTCGGGGGAGACGTGGTACCGTGGTCATTATGGGATGGAGGGGCTAGTGACCAGGGAGTGTCCCGACAGCTTTACTGATGAGTCAGACACACACAACTCTACAGGGTGGTAAGATATCATCTTTTAAAGTGCTTTTTATTGTGACAGCTCTTGTGCAGTGCTTTCCAAACTGAGGGGTAAAGCAGGGGGCCCGAGGGGTCCCGGCTTTCAACTTAATCTTGAAAGTTGTATTAGTAGAATGCACAAGGTGCAATTTGTAAATTGGGTAGTGCATCATCAGGATTCCTCTTGTCAGATCAGTCATTGCAGACCTAAGAGAGCTATTTATAACTTGTCAGGAATGTCCAGATCAACAAGCCCATGTCAGCTCACGTTTTTTAGCCAGGTTTTTGAGCCCATTGATTCTGTTGTAATGTTTGTGTCACTCAAATATCACATGAATACACATTAGACATGGCAAAATGTATTCGAATTGCAAGAAAATTCTTTAACACAGAAAAATGTTCTCTGCACCCCATGGCAAAACGTGTAGAATTGCATGAAATAAGCTTTAAACCTGTAAAATGTTCTCTGCACCCCATGGCAAAACGTGTAGAATTGCATGAAATAAGCTTTAAACCTGTAAAATGTTCTCTCCACCTACAAGAGGGGTGTGAACAGTTTGTGTCATGAACAGTGCTTGTGACCATAGAAATAGACGGGGCGTGAAATGTTTCCAAATGCTGGAAGTGGAGCCTGAGTGAAAGAGTTTGGGAACCCCTGCTCTAATGAGTAAGATTTGTATTACATTATGTCAATTTACCCAGGAGTTTACAGGTGTTGGATCTTAATTTGACCCGTATTGGCATATCAAAATAATCCTGCAGCAACAACATTTGAATGTTTAGTCCATAATGTTGCTTGATCGGTGGTAAGAGTATTAGCTGGACAAAAGTAGAGTACAATACTGTTAATATAACTGTCTGTTAGTGCACGTTTTCAGTGAATTTATGTAAAACATGAAGCTCATCTGCATTTTCTGCATTCTCAGCAACAAAAGAGTGATCAAAATAAGATCCTACATCTGTAGATGCATTTTCTCCTATTTTTACATACTGTAGAAAATAATTGAGTAGACTGCTGGTAATGTTAATTCAAACATCTCTCATACCTGCTGTACGTGTACTGTATCTGTCTGCAGGTGTTGTGTGTCTGCCATGTGGAGATGGGAAGGACCTCTTGGCTGTGTACAGAAGTCTGGGGCCTTACATCTGTAACATCAGCCTGGACGTGCTGACTGACACATTGCATGCTGGGCTTTCCTCCTGGAGGTTTCTGGGTACCTAGCAGCTCCTTCGACTCAGCCAACAGATTAGTTAAACTTTATATCCAGCCACCATTTACCTGGTTTTATAGAAGTAACAGTGTAAAATGGTAATTATCTACACTATTAATAACCTCATAATTAACTGATTGATTGATGTGGTGATTGGACTGTTGTGTGGTTCTCAGGGATACAAGGCCTAGGAGGAGAGAACCTATCGTCCATGGACGTTAAGTTCAGTGGGAGGGGCCATGAAGGTCAAAAATCACACAGTGTCATCGTCCAGGACGATGTCTTTTTGATTGGACACTGCAAAACCCAGGGCTGTATGAGATCAATGCCTCAACAACAAATGGAAAATGTCAAAAAGTGGTGTACGTAGGAGCCGGACTCAAAAGTGACCACAAATGCTATTATGCATGTTATGCTTTTATTATAAAGGGGCATTTTTATGGTGAAAATGATCTTCCCCAAACTTGAAACTCACACTCTGCTTATGTACGGGAGTTGTAGTGATGAGACAAGATAGTAGCTACTAAAAAAACAATTGGATACCACGAAATTGGGGCGAAAAAGGGGGTAAAATTCAATACAAAAAACATATAGACCTATGGGCTAGGCTACATGAGGTGTGATACTAACCTTATTAAAACATACAGGACTGGGCTAGGTTACATGAGGTGGGATACTAACCTTATTAAAACATACAGGACTGGGCTAGGCTACATGAGGTGGGATACTAACCTTATTAAAACATACAGGACTGGGCTAGGCTACATGAGGTGTGATACTAACCTTACAGGACTATGGGCTAGGCTACATGAGGTGGGATACTAACCTTACAGGACTATGGGCTAGGCTACATGAGGTGTGATACTAACCTTACAGGACTATGGGCTAGGCTACATGAGGTGGGATACTAACCTTACAGGACTATGGGCTAGGCTACATGAGGTGTGATACTAACCTTATTAAAACATATAGGACTATGGGCTAGGCTACATGAGGTGTGATACTAACCTTACAGGACTATGGGCTAGGCTACATGAGGTGGGATACTAACCTTACAGGACTATGGGCTAGGCTACATGAGGTGGGATACTAACCTTACAGGACTATGGGCTAGGCTACATGAGGTGGGATACTAACCTTACAGGACTATGGGCTAGGCTACATGAGGTGTGATACTAACCTTACAGGACTATGGGCTAGGCTACATGAGGTGTGATACTAACCTTACAGGACTATGGGCTAGGCTACATGAGGTGTGATACTAACCTTACAGGACTATGGGCTAGGCTACATGAGGTGTGATACTAACCTTACAGGACTATGGGCTAGGCTACATGAGGTGTGATACTAACCTTACAGGACTATGGGCTAGGCTACATGAGGTGTGATACTAACCTTACAGGACTATGGGCTAGGTTACATGAGGTGGGATACTAACCTTATTAAAACATATAGGACTATGGGCTAGGCTACATGAGGTGTGATACTAACCTTACAGGACTATGGGCTAGGCTACATGAGGTGTGATACTAACCTTACAGGACTACGGGCTAGGCTACATGAGGTGTGGGACTATTATTTGAAAAAGTCGCAAAAAAATGTGTGCATTATTTCTTACTCTGGGCATCATTCACAAGTGAACGGCTAATATTGTCACCCATCAGACTATTCTTGATTTAATCTTGTCTTTACATATACTAAATAAAATGTGTGAAACTTGTTTCGATTTAGAATGAACCATTATCATGCACCTGTCTCAAAACAGGGGCGGGGCGGGATACATGTCATCTATGTACTTAAATAGAGAATGGAGGACGCTTTTCCACTGGTTAATTTTCATGCCAGCCATGTAGGCTATACTCCTGTTTTAAATATAAGCAATGTGCTTAACATTAGGAAAGATGATTCATTAATATAGTAGGCATAGCCTATGGAAAGCTGATGGGATTCTCCTCTTTTTAATAGCGGCCATCACTGTTTTCTCACGCAAGTGCATAGCCTATAGAAATGTTGCGCATCGAGGGCTCTCATGAAGTGTTTGATTAGATTTTCGATCACATTTGCATTTATGTCAGAGTGATTAGAGGGACAATAGACTGCTGAATAACAGGCAGTTTGCAAGTATGGTAGGCTACTAATGAGCATCAGAGCTTGGAGAAGCCTAATTACCGTGACTAAACGGTCATGTGGAATTTTATCACCGGTGTGGCTGTAATACGGTCACAGTAACATACCTATACACAATCCATGTCCCAATTCTTAAAAATCCTTCTTTAACCTGTCTCCTCTCCTTCATCTACCCTGATTTGAAGTGGATTTATCAAGTGACATCATTAAGGGATCATAGATTTCACCTGGATTCACCTGGTCAGTCTATCGCATGGAAAGAGCAGGTTTTCCTAATGTTTCGTATACTCAGTGTAGTTTAGAGCAGAAAACGTGATAATTAAACTACAATGACGATAATCTATTCTGTGCCTACTTGTCTGGTCTGTATGTGCAGAGATCTGTATATAATGAGGAGATGCTCATGTCTCCACCCTCACAATGGGAGTCGTTGTCCCAAAGGCGGGAAGGTAAGCAACAAACTTAGGTCCTAAATAAGTCCATAGAAACGCATTGGGCTTATTTTGGACAGATGTTGGTGAGAGTGAAACCCCTCGTTTCATCTCTTCCTGCCTGGTGTGGGGCAGACACAAAGAGGGAGAAGAGACAGAAGACCCACGATCAAGAGGGATAGAGAGCAGTTGCTTCGCGAGGTATCTCTACCTGAAAATACATTATCTAAGTGATTGATAGTTGGTATTCAGCAGTCATAAAAGTATGCCTTACTTACTTTGAAGAACTAATAAAATAGTGATTTTGTCAGACAGCATAGGAAGCAGCTCTATAGAGATGATGACTTAGGATTAAATTATTACGATTATTACAATATCAAATAAAACATGTAATATACACAACAACAAAATATGTTATTATTTATTAAAGTCATGTGAATAAATTATGGTTAATAAGTGATAAGCAGTAATGGGCATTCACTACCAATATGGGACTTTTATTCATTGTTTTATTCTGTGTTGTTACAGCATTCAACCCACATAATGCATAGTACATTTAATGTTGAAAAATAATCCAAACTGAAATCGAAAACCGTTATTATTTTTAAAAGAATTTTACCGAAACCGAACTGACCTCAAAACGTACTAGGGAGAACACAGCTTCAAACACGACCACAACCACACCTCCAATGACAATGACGATCCTGACCATGATAACTATCAAAACCAAACCCACACCCTTGGGCTTGAACTCTACCACAACCAAAGCCATGTCCCTCTCCTTCACCCTGTCCCTCTCCTTCACCTCTCCCCTGTCCATCTCATTCACCCTCTCCTGTCCCTCTCTTTCACCCTCCCCCTCTCCTTCACCCTCCCCCTGTCCCTCTTCTTCATCCTCCCCTGTCCCTCTTCTTCATCCTCCCCTGTCCCTCTCCTTCACCCTCCCGCTGTCTCTGTCCCTCTCCTTCACCCTGTCCCTGTCCCTCTCCTTCACCCTCCCGCTGTCCCTGTCCCTCTCCTTCACCCTGTCCCTGTCCCTCTCCTTCATCCTCCCCTGTCCCTCTCCTTCACCCTCACCCTGTCCCTGTACCTCTCCTTCACCTGTCCCTCTCCTTCACCCTCCCCCTCTCCTTCACCCACCCTCTGTCCCTCTCCTCCACCCTCTGTCCCTCTCCTTCACCCTCCCCTGTCCCTCTCCTTCACCCTCCCTCTGTACCTCTCCTTCACCCTCCCTCTGTACCTCTCCTTCACCCTCCCTATGTACCTCTCCTTCACCCTCACCCTGTCCCTGTACCTCTCCTTCACCTGTCCCTCTCCTTCACCCTCCCCTGTCCCTCTCCTTCACCCTGTCCCTCTCCTTCACCCTCCCTCTGTACCTCTCCTTCACCCTCCCTCTGTACCTCTCCTTCACCCTCCCTCTGTACCTCTCCTTCACCCTCCCTCTGTACCTCTCCTTCATCCTCCCCCTGTCCCTCTCCTTCACCCTGTCCCTGACCCTGTCCCTCTCCTTCTCCCTCTGTCCCTCTCATTCACACACCCTCTGTCCCTCTCCTTCACCCGCCCCTTGTCCCTCTCCTTTAGCCACACCCTATCCATGTCCTCCTCCCCCAACCCTCCAACCCCCTGTCCCTCTCCTTCACCACACACAGTCCATGTCCTCCTCCCTCCAGCCCCCTGTCAGATCAGCTGCCGGCCAGAACAGCTGCTGCCAGTTCCGCCTGCTCTATCCCCTCCCCTCCACCATAAGCAGTATATCCTCACAGCCACAGTCTACTCCTTCTCTGACCCTGCTGTGCCTCTGCTCTCCGCCTCCCTCCCTCGCCCCCTGTTGGACCGTGGAGTGCTGTGGTTCAATCATGGTCAGAACACAACTTTAAAGTAACCAAGCAGGCCAACTGCATGGGTTCTAAGGTGCTTTGGACGGTTGCTAGTGGCAACACCACCGCATTCAACAGGACCACGGAAGACTGGACCCTGACCATGACTTATCGACAGCAGTGGCTTGCGAACGTATTCACCCCCCTTGGCATTTTTCCTATTTTGTTGCCATACAACCTGGTATTAAAATGGGTTTTTGGGGGGTTTGTATCATTTGATTTCCACAACATGCCTATCACTTTGAAGAAGCAAAATGTTTCTTGTGAAAAAGAAAACAAGAAATAAGACAAGAAAACAGAACTTGAGCGTGCATAACTATTCACCCCTCAAAGTCAATACTTTGTAGAGCTACCTTTTACAGCAATTACAGCTGCAAGTCTCTTGGGGTATGTCTCTAAGCTTGGCACATCTAGACACTGGGATTTTTGCCCATTCTGCAAGGCAAAACTGCTCCAGCTCCTTCAAGTTGGATGGGTTCCCCTGGTGTACAGCAATCTTTAAGTTATAGCACAGATTCTCAATTGGATTGAGGTCTGGGCATTGACTAGGCCATTCCAAGACATTTAAATGTTTCCCCTTAAACCACTCGAGTGTTTGCATACTGCTTTAGCAGTATGCTTAAGTTCATTGCCATCCTGGAAGGTGAATCTCCTTCCCAGTCTCAAATGTCTGGAAAACGGAAAACGGTTTCCCTGAAGAATATCCCCGTATTTAGCACCATCCATCATTCCTTAAATTCTGACCTGTTTCCCAGTCCCTGCCGATGAAAAACATCCCCACAGCATGATGCTGCCACCACCATGCTTCACTGTGGGGATGGTGTTCTCGGGGGTGATAAGAGGTATTGGGTTTGCGCCAGACATATAGTTTTCCTTGATGGCTTAAAAGCTCAATTGTAGTCTCCAATGACCAGAGTACCTTCTTCCATATGTTTGGGGAGTCTCCCGCATGTCTTTTGGCAAACATCAAACGTATTTGCTTATTTTTTCTTTAAGCAATGGCTTTTTTTCTAGCCACTCCTCTGTAAAGCCCAGCTTTGTGGAGTGTACGACTTGGTCCTATGGACAGATACTCCAATCCCTGCTGTGGAGTTTTGCAGCTCCTTCAGTGTTATCTTTGGTCTCTTTGTTGCCTCTGATTAATGCCCTCCTTGCCTGGTCTGTGAGTTTTGGTGGGTGGTTCTCTCTTGGCAGGTTTGTTGTGGTGCCATATTCTTTCCATTTTTTAATAATGGATTTAATGGTGCTCTGTGGGATGTTTTGTATATATTTTGTAACCCAACCCTGATCTGTACATCTCCACAACGTTGTCCCTGACCTGTTTTGAGAGCTCCTTGGTCTTTGCGCTGCTACTTGCTTGGTGGTCCTGCTTGCTTAGTGGTGTTGCAGACTCTGGGGCCTTTCAGAACAGGTGTATATACAGTATATCACAAAAGTGAGTACACCCCTCACATTTTTGTAAACATTTGAGTATATCTTTTCATGTGACAACACTGAAGAAATGAAACTTTGCTACAATGTAAAGCAGTGAGTGTACAGCTTGTATAACAGTGTAAATTTGCTGTCCCCCAAAATAACTCAATACACAGCCATTAATGTCTAAACCGCTGGCAACAAAAGTGAGTACACCCCTAAGTGAAAATGTCCAAATTGGGCCCAAAGTGTCAATATTTTGTGTGGCCACCATCATTTTCCAGCACTGCCTTAACCCTCTTGGGCATGGAGTTCACCAGAGCTTCACAGGTTGCCACTGGAGTCCTCTTCCACTCCTCCATGATGACATCACAGAGCTGGTGGATGTTAGAGACCTTGTACTCCTCCACCTTCCATTTGAGGATGCCCCACAGATGCTCAATAGGGTTTAGGTCTGGAGACATGCTTGGCCAGTCCCTCACCTTTACCCTCAGCAAGGCAGTGGTCGTCTTGGAGGTGTGTTTGGCGTCGTTATCATGTTGGAATACTGTCCTGCGGCCCAGTCTCCGAATGGAGGGGATCATGCTCTGCTTCAGTATGTCACAGTACATGTTGGCATTCATGGTTCCCTCAATGAACTGTAGCTCCCCAGTGCCGGCAGCACTCATGCAGCCCCAGACCATGACACTCCCACCACCATGCATGACTGTAGGCAAGGCACACTTGTCTTTGTACTCCTCACCTGGTTGACGCCACACACGCTTGACACCATCTGAATCAAATACGTTTATCTTGGTCTCATCAGACCACAGGACATGGTTCCCGTAATCCATGTCCTTAGTCTGCTAGTCTTCATCAAACTGTTTGCGGGCTTTCTTGTGCATCATCTTTAGAAGAGGCTTCCTTCTGGGACGACAGCCATGCAGACCAATTTGATGCAGTGTACGGCGTATGGTCTGAGCACTGACAGGCTGACCCCCCCACCCCTTCAACCTCTGAAGCAATGCTGGCAGCACACATACGTCTATTTCCCAAAGACAACCTCTCGATATGACACTGAGCACGTGCACTCAACTTCTTTGGTCGACCATGGCGAGGCCTGTTCTGAGTGGAACCTGTCCAGTTAAACCGCTGTATGGCCTTGGCCACTGTGCTGCAGCTCAGTTTCAGGGTCTTGGCAATCTTCTTATAGCCCAGGCCATCTTTATGTAGAGCAACAATTCTTTTTTTCAGATCCTCAGAGAGTTCTTTGCCATGAGGTGCCATGTTGAACTTCCAGTGACCAATCAGTATGGAGGAGTGTGAGAGCGATGACACCAAATTTAACACACCTGCTCCCCATTCACAGCTGAGACCTTGTAACACTAACGAGTCACATGACACCGGGGAGGGAAAATGGCTAATTGGGCCCAATTTGGACATTTTCACTTAGGGGCATACTCACTTTTGTTGCCAGAGGTTTAGACAAAGGGGTGTACTCACTTTTATGATATACTGTATATACTGAAATCATGTGACAGATCATCTGACACATATATTGCACACAGGTGGACTTTAACTAATTATGTGACTTCTGAAGGTAGTTGGTTGCACCAGATCTTATTTAGGGGCTTCATAGCAAAGGGGGTGAACACATATGCAAAGAGGGTGAATACATATGCAAAGAGGGTGAACACATATGCAAAGAGGGTGAACACATATGCAAAGAGGGTGAATACATATGCAAAGAGGGTGAACACATGCAAAGGGGGTGAATACATATGCAAAGGGGGTGAATACATATGCAAAGGGGGTGAACACATATGCAAAGAGGGTGAACACATATGCAAAGAGGGTGAATACATATGCAAAGAGGGTGAACACATATGCAAAGAGGGTGAACACATATGCAAAGGGGGTGAATACATATGCAAAGGGGGTGAATACATATGCAAAGGGGGTGAATACATATGCAAAGAGGGTGAACACATGCAAAGAGGGTGAACACATATGCAAAGAGGGTGAACACATATGCAAAGAGGGTGAACACATATGCAAAGGGGGTGAATACATACGCAAAGGGGGTGAATACATATGCAAAGGGGGTGAATACATATGCAAAGAGGGTGAACACATATGCAAAGGGGGTGAATACATATGCAAAGGGGGTGAATACATATGCACCCACCACTTTTCAGTTGTTTATTTTTTTACATTTTTTGAAACAAGTTATTTTTTTCATTTCACTTCACCAATTTAGACTATTGTGTGTTTGTCCACTACATGAAATCCAAATAAAAATCCATTTAAATTACAGGTTGTAATGCAACAAAATAGGAAAAATGCCAAGGGGGTGAATATTTTTGCAAGGAACTGTGTCTGGTCATGGTCAAAGCCTTCAACCCACTCAGCTGGGCTGGCCTCCACACACACCTCCTGGTCCAAGATCCCTTAATGAACGGTCGACCGTCCGAACGCAGTGTCGTTCACCATCACAACAGGGTCGAACATGTCTGTGGTGGTCTTAGCGAACATATTCGTGATGTACCCGGAACCCCAGCTACACCGCAGAAGAGGAGGTGACCGTTGGTTTGTTGTTTGTCCGTACTGGGTCTGCTGAGGTTGTGGTCAGAGCTGAGAACCTGGTGTCCTCTGAGAACAAGACTGTGAACGTATGTGTCACTGTTAGGATATAGACAAACGCACTAGCCAGAATATACTTCTACACTCCCTGACCATCCCACTCAACAGCAACCTTGTCCAGGTGCTGAGCCTGGTTGATAAGCACATCAGGTGCTGCCAATTAAGGTGATGGTCAGTCAGAGTTCCAGCTTGGAGAGCTGCTGGTTTGTTTGTTTTTGAGTCTAGTTTGGACATATCTTTTTGTATTTTTCCTTTTTGTACATATTTGTTTCGTCACCATCTGAACCAACAATAATCTGCTTGGACTGGCCGACCAAGAGGTCAAGAGAGAAAGAGCTGGCAATGGACCAAGGAAAGGTTGCTGTCTCCCTGGGCACGTGTACATGTTCAACACCTTGGCACATGCGCTGATTTCTCACATAGATGCATCTTAAATCAGGTTACAGACCAGTTAACTAGTCCTATGACCCCTAGACTTAGTGACTTCAACAATATTAGCAGGCTAGTTATTGGTTTCGCAACACCAGCTGGTCAGAGACACCAGTGGTCACCCACGGTCACTATGGATATAACTCCGGTCACTGGGCCGAGCCTAGCTCTCAGTACCAAGGTCAATGGTAAGGAATATGTCATTCTCATGTGCTTTAGCCTAGTCTGATTCAACCGAATATGTCTAGGTGTTTGTGAATGTTGAAAGCTTTTAAATTGTAGCATGTGCCTGAACAGAAGGATGATGCCAACTGCCAAGATGGGCAGAGTAACAATACAAAGTTGATTATGTGGCTTTCACCCTCCACTGATCCCTGTGTTCTTGATTGCAGTCCAACAAAACCTGTATTTCAACATAGTCATTTTATTAGGTTGTAGAGAGACCTCTCTCAAGCACAGTCTAATAACATGTACCTCGCTCCTCCTCACTCCTGAACAAAGCAAATGTTCAACCCCCCTCTCTCTCTCTGTCTCTCTCCCCCTCTCTCTCTGTCTCTCTCCCCCTCTCTCTCTCCTCTCTCTACCCCTCTCTCTCTCCCCTCCTCTCCCTGTCTCCCCCTTCTCTCTCTCCCCCTCTTTCACTCTGCCTCTGTCCCTCTCCCCCCTCTCTCTCTCTCCCACCTCTCTGTTCTTTCTCTCTCCCCCTCTGTCTCTCTCCCCCTCTCTCTCTCCCACCTCTCTGTTCTTTCTCTCTCCCCCTCTCTCTCTCTCCCCCCCTCTCTCTCTCCCCCTCTGTCTCTCTCACCCTCTAGTTCTGTCTCTCTCCTCCTCTTTCTCTCTCTCTCACACACACACACTCTCTCTCCCCCTCCTATCTAGGAGGGTGTCAGTGTATTGTTACCAGGTCAAGGGAACTCAGTGAACTGCCCCCAGAACCATCAGGTACACCTGGACTCTCGACCTGGTCAACTCCTCCAGTAAGGTGGATGCAGACGGTAAGACATGGATCGCTCACCAAGCTGACTACAGCTCAGGATAGGTCCATAGACCAATCCTCGTGTTTGTAGATCCAGCTATGTGTATAATAAGAAATCAATTCCAAATGAATGGGAGAGATACAAGATCTTCGGCTCCTAGTGTTATACAGTAGTATGTTAGGATGCTCTTGATGGTGCAGCTGTAGAACTTTTTGAGGATCTGAGGACCCATGACAAATCTTTTCTGTCTTTTGAGGGGGGAAATGTGTTGTCGTGCCCTCTTCACAACTGTCTTGGTGTGTTTGGACCATGATAGTTTGTTGGTGATGTGGACACCAAGGAACTTGAAACTCTCGACCTGCTCCACTTCAGCCCGGTTGATGTGAATGGGGGCATGTTTGGCCCTCCTTTTCCTGTAGTCCACAATCATCTCCTTTGTCTTTCTCACATTAAGGGAGAGGTTGTTTTCCTGGCACCACACTGCCAGGTCTCTGACCTCCTCCCTACAGGCTGTCTCATCGTTGTTGGTGATCAGGCCTACCACTGTTGCGTCGTCAGAAAACTTAACGATGGTGTTGGAGTCGTTCTTGGCCACACAGTCGTGGGTGAACAGGGAGTACAGGGGGGGACTAAGCATGCACCTCTGAGGGGCCCCCGTGTTGAGGATCAGAGTGGCAGATGTGTTGCTGCCTACCCTTACCACCTGGGGGCGGCCCATCAGGAAGTCCAGGATCTATTTGCAGTGGGAGGTGTTTATTCCAAGGGTCCTTGGCTTAGTAATGCGCTTTGTGGGCACTATGATGTTGAACACTGAGCTGTAGTCAATAAACAGCATTCTCACGTAGGTGTTCCTTTTGTCCAGGTGGGAAAGGGCAGTTTTGAGTGCAATTGAGACAGCTTCATCTGTGGATCTATTGAGGCGGTATGTGAATTGGAGTGGGTCTGGGGATCCTGGGATAATGGTGTTGATTTGAGCCATGACCAGCCATTCAAAGCACTTCATGGCTACTGACGTGAGTGCTACGGTGCGGTAATCATTTAGGCAGGTTACCTTCGCTTTCTTGGGCACAATATAATAAGAAACCTTAGGTGCTATTTGAAGGCCGGTATTTGAACCACTACATAATGTCTGGTCAGAACAAGGATGAGGCGGAAAGGAAAGGAGAGAATGAAAACGTAGGCTATGGCGCTGCTATAATATGAATGACATGGCTGTATAAGATTGCACAGGTAAGTATATAACAGCAAGGCCTATACACTACAGCAGGCATAAGGCCAAGTCACATGGCAATAGACTAAACAGCCTTTTGGACTTCAACTCATGAAACACAGGCAAATGTGCTCAAATAAACATTACAGTAATGTTGAAATGTATACAGAATCTAATTACAATGAGCATGAGTGATATACAGTGGGGCAAAACAAGTATTTAGTCAGCCACCAATTGTGCAAGTTCTCCACCTTAAAAAGATGAGAGGCCTGTAATTTTCAGCATAGGTACACTTCAACTATGACATACGAAATGAAAAAAATAATCCAGAAAATCACATTGTAGGATTTTTAATGAATTTTTTTGCAAATGATGGTGGAAAATAAGTATTTGGTCAATAACAAAAGTTTCTCAATACTTTGTTATATACCCTTTGTTGGCAATGACAGAGGTCAAACATTTTCTGTAAGTCTTCACAAGGTTTTCACACACTGTTGCTGGTATTTTGTCCCATTCCTCCATGCAGATCTCCCCTAGAGCAGTGATGTTTTGGGGCTGTTGCTGGGCAACACGGACTTTCAACTCCCTCCAAAGATTTTCTATGGGGTTGAGATCTGGAGACTGGCTAGGCCACTCCAGGACCTTGAAATGCTCCTTACGAAGCCACTCCTTCGTTGCCCGGGCAGTGTGTTTGGGATCATTGTCATGCTGAAAGACCCAGCCACGTTTCATCTTCAATGCCCTTGCTGATGGAAGGAGGTGTTCACTCAAAATCTCACGATACATGGCCCCATTCATTCTTTCCTTTACACGGATCAGTCGTCCTGGTCCCTTTACAGAAAAACAGCCCCAAAGCATGATGTTTCCACCCCCATGCTTCACAGTAGGTATGGTGTTCTTTGGATGCAACTCAGCATTCTTTGTCCTCCAAACACAACAAGTTGAGTTTTTACCAAAACTTAGGAAAAATGCCAAGGGGGTGGAAATGTTGGTTTCATCTGACCATATGACATTCTCCCAATCTTCTTCTGGATCATCCAAATGCTCTCTAGCAAACTTCAGACGGGCCTGGACATGTACTGGCTTAAGCAGGGGGACACGTCTGGCACTGCAGGATTTCAGTCCCTGGCGGCGTAGTGTGTTACTGATGGTAGGCTTTGTTACTTTGGTCCCAGCTCTCTGCAGGTCATTCACTAGGTCCCCGCTGTGTGGTTCTGGGATTTTTGCTCACTGTTCTTGTGATCATTTTGACCCCACGGGGTGAGATCTTGCGTGGAGCCCCAGATCGAGGGAGATTATCAGTGGTCTTGTATGTCTTCCATTTCCTAATAATTGCTCCCACAGTTGATTTCTTCAAACCAAGCTGCTTACCTATTGCAGATTCAGTCTTCCCAGCCTGGTGCAGGTCTACAATTTTATTTCTGGTGTCCTTTGACAGCTCTTTGGTCTTGGCCATAGTGGAGTTTGGAGTGTGACTGTTTGAGGTTGTGGACTGGTCTCTTTTATACTGATAACAAGTTCAAACAGGTGCCATTAATACAGGTAACGAGTGGAGGACAGAGGAGCCTCTTAAAGAAGAAATTACAGGTCTGTGAGAGCCAGAAATCTTGCTTGTTTGTTAGGTGACCAAATGCTTATTTTCCACCATAATTTGCAAATAAATTCATTAAAAATCCTACAATGTGATTTTCTGGATTTTTTTTTTCTCTCATTTTGTCTGTCATAGTTGAAGTGTACCTATGATGAAAATTACAGGCCTCTCTCATATTTTTAAGTGGGAGAACTTTCACAATTGGTGGCTGACTAAATACTTTTTTGCCCCACTGTATCAATGATGTCGCTCTTGCTGCTGGTGATTCTCTGATCCACCTCTACGCAGATGATACCATTCTGTATACATCTGGCCCTTCTTTGGACACTGTGCTAACAAACCTCCAAACGAGCTTCAATGCCATACAACACTCATTCCGTGGCCTCCAACTGCTTTTAAATGCAAGTAAAACTAAGTGCATGCTCCTCAACCGATTGCTGCCCGCACCCTCCCGTCCGAATAGCATCACTACTCTGGACATTTCTGACTTAGAATATGTGGACAACTATAAATACCTAGGTGTCTGGTTAGACTGTAAACTCTCCTTCCAGACTCACATTAAGCATCTCCAATCCAAAATTAAATATTGAATCAGCTTCCTATTTCGCAACAAAGCCCCCTTCACTAATGCTGCCAAACATACCCTCGTAAAGCTGACTATCCTCCTGATCCTTGACTTCGGCGATATCACCAACAAAAAGGTAAATAATAGGCCTATAGCAAATGCAGCATATTGCATTCATTTTTCACATGTAAATAGCACTGTTCAGTAGTGCTCAAAGAAGGCCATTCCATGAGCACAGCATTTATTTTCACCTTGAATCAATGAGCCCAATCAGTCCTCCATGACAACAAAATAATAAACAAGGAGGGATGGCTAATTAGTCCTTAGTTTTGGGGTTATGCTCAGGTAAAACAATTTGGCTAATCTATACTGCCATATTTCCAAGTCCTATTCTTGAAGATCAAGAGGTATAACATATATAACATACATTGGAATGACTGGAATTCTGATAGTGTCACGCCCTGGCCATAGAGAGGCTTTTATTCTCTATTTTGGTTAGTCCAGGGTGTGAATAGGGTGGGCATTCTATGTTAATTTTCTATGTTCTGTATTTCTTTGTTGTTTGGTGGTGTGGTTCTCAATCAGAGGCAGCTGTCTATTGTTGTCTCTGATTGAGAACTATACTTAGGTAGCTTTTTCCCACTGGGTTTTTGTGGGTAGTTGCTTTCTGTTTTTGTGTCTGCACCAGACAGAACTGTTTTGGTTGTTCTCGCTGTTGTTTTGCTATTCAGTGTTTTGCTATTCAGTGTTTTGCTATTCAGTGTTTTGCTATTCAGTGTTTTGCTATTCAGTGTTTTGCTATTCAGTGTTTTGCTATTCAGTGTTTTGCTATTCAGTGTTTTGCTATTCAGTGTTCAACTAATAAAGGATAAACATGTACCACGCTGCACCTTGGTCCTCACCTTTCACCAACAGCCTTTACAGATAGACGTAAGGATATAATTGAATCCTATTATTATATGTAGTAGAAAGCGATGGGTTAGCATAAGCCTACATAACCAACCCATAACGTAAAATGTAACATCCATATATGGCCAGCTATGTAAACTTTAACATTGATTTATCCTGCAGTAGATGTCGTTCAATTTGTAACATGCATTTTTCTCTTCTTCTAATGCCGCTTAAGGGGAAAGTAATCTAAAAGTAACAATGTAATCAGATTTTATTTGGGTAATCCAAAACATTACATTACTGATTACAATTTTGGACAGGTAACTGTAACGGATTACATTCATAAAGTAACCTACCCAAGCCTACTATTCAAGAGGGACATTTTTTTAAGTTGTATGTTCAAATACTCCGCGTGGAGTGAATCAGGCTTAATT
The DNA here is from genome assembly GCF_002021735.2 of Oncorhynchus kisutch. NCBI lineage: Eukaryota > Metazoa > Chordata > Actinopteri > Salmoniformes > Salmonidae > Oncorhynchus > Oncorhynchus kisutch. The sequence continues at coordinate 76,280,495 of NC_034184.2, forward strand.
ATGAGTATTCTGTAGGTTACTGTATATTTACACAAAAATGTCAACAAATGTTCCCTGGTTATAAAAGATGTTCAAACGGCTCAAATAAATGGTGTGCTGTGCAGGTTAAGGTGAGGGGGGAACCCTGGAAGAATGAAAACAGGGCTCGCTAATGTTTACACGACAGTTACATTGTTGAAATCTAGAGACAGACGTCCTTGACATCAAAAGTACGCGTTAAACTTTTGCTTGTTCTATGTTTACTGTTGAAAATACAGTAGACCATTCAGTCCAATGACATTACAACAACTGGTCGACTATCCAATGGCACACTCGAACGTCCTGGATCCAGGAATTAAGTGGCGGTACGCAATTGGAGGAAAGCCGATGATGACAGCCAATTAGAATGTGGCAAGTCAGTGTATTAGCCTGATTTCCGAAGTCTTTAGCTAGAATCCACAAGCCAAAGATCAGTTTGTAACCCCACTTCAGGATTCGAAACATATCTACAGAGATTTCTATTAATACACGATTTGGTGACTTTCATCAGCTAACGTTACTAGTTAAAAAGGAGAAGTCTCACTCGTTGCACGGGTAGCATTCCATTGGAAAAGCGGACAATGAGAAAGATAGCGCTGCTACTGATTGTGGGACTTGGCGTTGTCCACTTTGCCACTGTCATCCGATGTGAAGCTGATGGTAAGTAGCTAGCTGGCTACTTTGGGATGAATTAAGTTAGCCAGGAATGTTTACTAAGCTAGTTAGGTAGTTGGCGTCTCCTCTAATTATAACAGCTCTTATTAACTAGCTAGCTAGTTGGCTGGCTAGCTAGCTGCTAACTTGACTGCTGGTTAGTTAATTTTTTGTATGTTGTGCGAACATTGCGTGTATTATGTTATGTTGTGGCGTGGCTTTGTTATGTTACAATGCAATCCCAACTTTGTTGTCCAGTCAGACTGTCGTTGCTACACGTTATGTTTATTTCACTGTTTTGTTATCCATGGTGTTGCAGATGTAGCGGAAGAAGTCGTCGAGGAGGAGGAGGAGGGTGGTGATGATAATGATGAAGAGGATAAAGATGACGTAACAGAGGTGAAGGATGAGAACGGAGTGTTGGTCTTGAACGACGACAACTTCGACATGTTCATGGAAGGGAAGGACACCGTGCTGGTTGAGTTCTATGCACCATGGTAAGTTTGCATAAAGGGATAGTTAAGAAAGTCAATATTTGGCAGTCATTGGAGACGTGTCCATCCGCTTCGTCTATTGTGCAATTCCTGGTAGCCGACATGTAGTAGGAAAAACAGACTTTAATCTCAAAACACGGGATATTTGCACCATTTTTTGTTGTTAATATTCCATCAATTGACACATCCTAATCAGTTTTCTTCCCCTCCCAGGTGTGGCCACTGTAAGCAGTTTGCTTCAGAGTATGAGAAGATTGCCCTGACTCTGAAGGAGAATGACCCCCCTATCCCTGTGGCCAAGGTGGACGCCACCAAGTCCAGCTCCTTAGGGAGCAGGTTCGAGGTGTCTGGATATCCCACCTTCAAGATCATGAAGAAGGGGGAGCCTGTGGAGTATGATGGCGCCAGGAATGAGCAGGGTGAGATGTCTACTAAAGAAGACTGATCCAGTCAGTACCTGAGTCTATTTTTCAGCCTTTGACAACTCTACATTGTCAGCTTGTTTAGCTAAAGCAGGAACAGACTATTAAACATGCTACTATAATGTTGTAACTGTGGTTTGTCTTGTGGCTCGAGTGGCTTGTAACCCACTTTCAGTTTCACCACAGTAACATTAGTAACTGTGGTTGTGTTTAAGACATTGTGGCTCGAGTGATGGAAGTGGCCCAGCCGGACTGGAAGCCTCCTCCAGAGGCCACCCTGGTGCTGACCAAGGACAACTTTGACGAGGTGGTCAACAGCGCTGACATCATCCTGGTGGAGTTCTATGCCCCATGGTAGGTCAGTCCCCCACAATGTTTAGGATGCATCACAATAGTCTAGAGTCACATCCTCATCTCCTCTGCGTCACCTGCACTGAGTTATGAAATTCAATCTATAATGGCCTTTGTGTTTTCTATCTGGTGAAGGAGTGGAGGAGATGAAGTTGAAACAATTCTACTGTGAAGCTTCATGAATGTTATTCTTGCCTTCTGAAGCTTCATAGTGCTGTTATAACTTTCCCTCCCATATTTCACTATTCTAATAATGACATTTTTGCAGATATTTGGATAGTTGATACCCCCCCCCCCCCCCCCCCCCCTCCCCCCAAAAAAGTTGCTCTTGGGTCAAATGTCGGTACCACAACAGCTGACAGTGTGCGGTTGTTTTTTTGACTGCTATTCTCTGATAGATGTCGGCAACAGTGAAAGAAAAGTCTGATGTTCCCTATGATGGAACTGGTTTTGTTTCAAGAACTTTTCTGGTGAGTGTTTTGCATTGACCTGTGTCATGTCTTGTGGAATCTCCCGAAGGTGCTCGCCTGTTCTCACTAGGCTATTGAAAGGGGGGGACATGAAATACAGAAAGTAACCATTGTCAGGGCTGGCTGCTCTATGAAAATAAAATGCCCTTTCATGTAAAACGCAACACGAGTTATTCATGTACTTGAAAATAAAAGAATGACTTTGTACATCCTCAGAACTGTAGGCTAGTACTAGAGATGTACACGGTTCACCGTTAATCGGTTAGCTGCTGCATTTGGCTGGTCATGCTTATCGGTCTGTAGGTTCATTTGCATAATTTTGTGGAATTAAATTGGCACGTGTATTTTCGCTAGTCGGCATGAATTTTTTTATTACATGCGCACAGCCTACAAAGCCTAGTTAGAGACGAATAGCCTACCACCTGTCAGACAGCATACAGAGCCTAGTTAGAGGAGAGGAATAGCCTACAACCTGTCAGATAGTGAGTAGCTCCTTAAAAAGTCTGTAGTCTACTGGAGTGAAACCTGCTTTTGTAAGCCCAGTCATTACGCAACAAATAACAATTTGTATTTAGAATCGTGTTCACTTTGGTGGCCACTATTTAAAAAGAAGCTGATTTTATTTCTCTACTCGTAAGGCGCCTCCCATTCGGCTGCAGACTATAGCCTGCCTACCGTTGACTATCAACGCTTCACCCATCACTGCAATGTCAGCTTCAGGCAGGATAATTGTTTTAAACCTGAACGTTTGACTTTACTTTAAATAATGAGATGTCCTACCGTGCTTCAAATAAGACTTGCGAAAATCCATCCGTAGAAATGTGAAGACAATTTTATAAAGACCTCCTGATGCCATGAACCAGCATTTCTCTCCAGTTTTATTGGTTTTCATATCCACTTTCTTTCGTGGTCCAGAAGCCAAAGGCACAATTCTAATCATATTAGCAAACCATCATAGTTTTTGCTAACGGAGATTTTCATCTCTGTTACATATGGACCAGCTTGCCTTAGGTTCTCTGTTTTAGAACGGTGTGTTCTGCTAATTGTATTTGGGCAAATGTTTGAAAATGACTTATTAGCTGTTTCTTTACAGGAGTTGCACGTTCTATAATAGGCTTTATCCTTGTCACTGAGACGATAGGCTTGCTATTGTTGCATGTTTCCGTTAACCTCTTAATGAAAAATGTCTGGTCCTTGTATGTATGGAAAAGGCAAAGTGTGAGGTTTTCACTCTTGACAAAATCAGTCCAATGCTTTTCTATGGGCTTATTTTGGTCTTGAGCTTGTCACCTGCCTTCCCGCCTTGGGACGACTCCCATTGTTGGGGCAGAAACATAAGCATCTCATTATACAAATCTCTGGTAGTATTTTCTGTTGGTCACATCATTCCACCGTTTTGAAAAAAATGTAACCAGTTAATAAGGGTCAGTTAGTCGGCAGAAAGATCAACATAAATTTACATCCCTGGCTAGTACATTTACAGTGCACAACAAGTCTTTAAAAGTGAATACTAACGTCCGTTTGGGTATAATTTTTTTGATATTTAACCTTTTAACTAGGCAAGTCACTTAAGAACAAATTCTTATTTACAATGATGGCCTACCCGAGCCAAACCTGGACGACACTGGGCCAATTGTGCGCCGCCCTATGGGACGCCCAATAACGGCCGGATGTGGCACAGCCTATTTGAATAACCACGCCCGATCCCTACTCCAGGTGTGGCCACTGTAAGCAGCTGGCTCCAGAGTATGAGAAGGCAGCCAAGGCCCTGAGCCAGCGCTCTCCTCCCATCTCCCTGGCCAAGGTAGACGCCACCCAGGAGAATGACATCGCCAACCGCTTCGGAGTGTCTGGGTACCCCACCCTCAAGATCTTCAGGAAGGGGAAGGCCTTCGACTACAACGGACCCAGAGAGAAGATTGGTACGTTCACACTTCAGACTGTTTCAGTCACTACCCCATGACTAAATATATCTGCTAACGATTTTAGGACACGTCCCTTGTTAATGATATAGCCGACGGTACAAACTATTGTGTGTGCTCTCTGTAGGTATCGTTGACTATATGAGTGAGCAGGCGGGGCCACCCTCCAAGCAGGTGCAGACGGTGAAACAGGTGCAGGAGTTAATCAAAGATGGTGATGATGCTGTCATAGTGGGCGTGTTCTCCTCAGAGCAGGATATGACCTATGACCTCTACCTAGAGGCCTGTGAGTGCACAATCAATCAATTACATTGACTTTGAGAATGTATTTGTCAGTGTTCATGATACATAGAATATTTCATATGATGTGTAGTATACAGAGGATATATGTAATCCATACTCCTGTCCTCCCAGTGCGGCCTTCTAATTCTAATGGGGATAGTTGTTGTTTTCCCCTCTTTTCTCTCCTCCCAGGTAACATTCTTAGAGAGGACTTCAAGTTCCTCCACACCTTCAGTTCAGACGTGGCCAAGCTCCTCAAGGCCTCCCCAAGCCAGGTCGTCATGGTGCATCCTGAGAAGTTCAGGTCCAAATACGAGACAGACTCCTATACACTCACCATCAAAGTAAGTCTGCCAACTGGTGTGTGTTTACGTGCGTTACACTAGTCAGCTTTTTACACTCTCTGTGAAGGTAAGTCTTGTGATTGGGGGGGGGTCTATACAGTTACATATCACAATACTATTTTGGGAAATCTTAAATTGATACTTTGACTTCCAACTTCCAAATATCGATTTGTAAAAAAATGACATTATAAATGTTTTGCTAGGTAGAGTTAGCTAGCGCTAGACAGCTTTATCTGCGCCAAAACTCTTGCATTTTTCATCCTAAAGCTTGGGATCCATCATTTTTAATAGTGAGCCACCATGTTTAGCACATATTTCCATGACTGATCAAAACTCGTTTTCTCATGCTCTGTTGTCTCTCTGCAGCCGACATGGTGAGCAATATATATTCCCAGCCTGATTCACTGGATGGATGCCATTTATCCATATCACTGCAATATGCAAGGATATCTGAATCTAGCAGAATTCAATGAAGCATGCTTTCCTAACCCAAATAGAATTCTGCAATTATTCATGTATAATGTCCTGCCCCCCCCCCCCAGGACTCCACAGAGGTGTCGGAGGTGCAGGACTTCTTTAAGAAACACATCCTGCCACTGGTGGGTCACAGGAAACAAAGCAATGACGCTAAACGTTACACCAAGAGACCACTGGTTGTCGTTTACTACGGAGTGGACTTCAGCTTTGACTACAGGAAAGGTGTCCTCAACCCCTTATTTACGATATTATGTGAATATTGTGGGTCTTCACAAAATATTAAGCTGCGTAGCTTCCATAATACCTTGTTAGGCAGAAGGGCTAGAACAAAATACTGCACTTCCAGTAGATCTCCCCGATTTGGACAACCTTGGCTTAGTTCATTGGAGCCTTTAGCTCAGGTCTGATTACCCCCCTCTCTCTGTTCCAGCGACCCAGTTCTGGAGGAGCAAGGTTTTGGAGGTGGCCAAGGATTTCCCAGAATACACCTTTGCCATCGCTGACGAGGAGGACTACTCAGATGAGTTGAAGAGCTTGGGGCTCAGTGACAGCGGGGAGGAAGTCAACGTGGGTATCCTGGGAGATGGCGGCAAGAAGTTTGCCATGGAGCCTGATGAGTTTGACTCTGAGGTGCTGAGGGACTTCATCATGGCCTTCAAGAAGGGTGAGCTTGACAGCAATTGTCAACTGAAAGTATGTCAGAGGACTTTACACCACATGTTGTATTGAGTTACAGATTAACCCGAGTTGAGTGCCTTGTCTGCTGCCAGCCAAACATCAATATGTGACAGGTCTTCATGGTCCTATTGAGTTAACAGGGTTGACCCAGAATTGTCAAGATTGTGTAATAGACTATATATTAGTGTTCAGCATGTCTGATCTTGTCTGTCCCTTTCTACAGGCAAACTGAAGCCCATCGTCAAATCTCAGCCAGTGCCCAAGAACAACCAAGGCCCCGTGACGGTAGTGGTTGGGAAAACCTTTGACGACATCGTGATGGATACCAAGAAAGACGTTTTGATAGAGTTCTACGCCCCGTGGTGTGGCCACTGTAAGAAGCTGGAACCTGACTACACAGCCCTGGGGAAGAAATACAAGAGTGAGAAGAACCTGGTCATTGCCAAAATGGACGCCACTGCCAACGATGTGCCTCACGACAGCTACAAAACGGAGGGCTTCCCCACTATCTACTTTGCGCCTAGCAACAGCAAGCAGAGCCCAATCAAATTTGAGGGCGGAGACAGAACCATAGAAGGATTTAGTAAGTTCTTGGAACAGCACGCCACAAAGTTATCACAGAGCAAAGATGAACTTTGAGAATCGCTCTTGAGTACCTAAACTCGCAACTGTGCAGAGTCTGCAGTCCCAGATGCCCTGGGGGAGCTGAGGGCAGAGGCTGTCAAACTCAAATGAACCCCTCCTACACCCTAGCCACTTATGCATAGACCTTAGAGGGTTGGATCAGAGAGCAAGATGGAGCTACCACCGTATTGCTTAGATGTATTCAACCCTCTGATCTCTAGGGCCTAGTGTTTAGGACCTAGGGGAAGTGCCTGGTGGTTAGGGCCTAGGAGTTAGTGTCCCCAAAGAGGGCTATTAGTGAGTTGCTGTGATCCACAGATTCAGCTTTTGTTTTTTTCCATGTCCAAAAGCATGTAAGCACTGTGTTCCAGATTTCTAAGTCTTTCTAAATAAAATGTTGTGAAAACTGATGTGGTGTTAGTTGTGTGTATACAGTTATGTTCTGATTGGTAGCTGCATAATTCCTCTTCCCAGCTCCTCTGAGCTGTCCCCCTTACGAAAAAAGATTGCAGTCATAGTGCATTGTACTACAGTTAAAATCGTCTTAACTGCAGTATGCTGCATCCAAAATAACACGTTTTTACTACAGTAATATTGCAGTCTAACTCAGTGGCGGTTCCTCGGGAGGACTATTGTCCTCAGTGAATTTCATACATTATAATTTTTAGCTAACTATACCAAATTATTGTAGGGTAGCACCCTGGTGTCGCCGGAGGACGGCTAAGTGCCGTCCTGAGTTCATGGACTTCAAGACAACCTAGGAGGTGCATGCTTCTCACCCTCTTCCATAGACTTACACAGTAATTATGACAACTTCAGGTTGGAGGACGTCCTCCGATCAGAGCTCTTGCAGCGTGAACTGACATGTTGTCTACCCAATCAAAGGATCAGAGAATGACTCTAGTACTGAAAACATACACTACAGATAGCTAGCACTGCAGTGCATCAAATGTGGTGAATAGTTGACTCCAAGAGAAAGAAAATAGTGTAACAGTTCTGTGGAAAATTTCTTAAATGAGAAATGGTGTCTTTTTTTTCCAGTGTCACTCACTTAGCAAATGCAGCTAGCTAGTTTAGCTTACTGAAACACCCTGCTCAGAGGGATGCTATGTTAGCTAGCTGGCTATGACTATCCAACACAACACGAACTCTTCCAAGTCAAGGTAAGCTTTTGGTTTTATGAATTTATTGACAATGGGGCCTGCCGGTGTAACTGCTTAATGACGACACTAACATTACTGCATGATTGTAGCGGGTTTACTAACGGGTTAGTTCTATTAGCTATGCTGACTATGATGTTACTTTAGCTAATATGGTGACAACGATGTAGGCTGTTTAGTGGTTTGGCTTATGTTTTTTTTCGCAAGGTCACATAGAGCTGATGTGTTGTGCATTTGAGTCCACAAAGTGAAAGGAGCGCATAAAGTAGATGCAAGAAGGAATACAACGTGGCTGCTATGAAACTGGCCTGTTTACGCGTGATCAGAGGTGTATTCATTCCGCTGATTCGGTTAAACATTTGCTTAAACAGAAGCAAACTGAACAAAACGGGGATAAACCTACATGAATTTGTCCAATAAACTCTTGCTTGCAACTGTTGGACTAATGATTACACCCACTATCAGCTAGATGCAGGCAATAGTGTGCAAGGCGGTATTGAATGTCACTGTCCATGTCACATCGAATTAGTCTTTCGACCTGTGTGCACATACGTTGTGAACTCATTCATAGGCTAGGTTGTAGCAACATCATGATGGGTATAGGGAAAATTAGAGTATCATGTAGTAGCCTAAACCTATTGCTGTTACATTTAACTGGGTGAATGGAATATGAATGACAGTCATCCAATATGCTGAAATATAAATAAGGCCATGTTTAAAAATATAAAAAACGTCATCTGAAACAGCGCTGACTGCCACTGACTATTTGATTCATGTTGTAGACTGTGTCCCTCTGCAATTACTGCCTCCAAAATAACAGTCAACTACAGTTATGGCACTTTCAAAACGGCAATATATATTTTTGAAAGGGTCATTAAAACTCTGCCCTTCGTGAAATAGTTACAATCTTTCTGATTGTGTTGTAATTGTGAAGTCATTTTGTGAATTTTCTCTGAGTGGAACTGTTCCCAGTTCAATAACTCCATGTGCGTCTCTTTATGTGGATGGCTGTCTGATGTATTACACCTTCAGCCTGGATTTAGCTTGGTAGCATAACTGACTGTGTCAGCTGGTCGAGATGGCTTGTTCTCAGAGGAGGGTAGTTTTAGCTTGTTTGTATAGCTAAATAAACGAATATAAAAGCTAGGTTTTAGCCAAAGTATAAACAACTGTTTCACATTTCTAATAGTCACTTTGACATTATTTAAATGTTATTTTATTTATTTTATTTTACCTTTATTTAACCAGGTAGGCAAGTTGAGAACAAGTTCTCATTTACAATTGCGACCTGGCCAAGATAAAGCAAAGCAGTTCGACAGATACAACGACACAGAGTTACACATAGAGTAAAACAAACAGTCAATAATACAGTATAAACAAGTCTATATACAATGTGAGCAAATGAGGTGAGAAGGGAGGTAAAGGCAAAAAAGGCCATGGTGGCAAAGTAAATACAATATAGCAAGTAAAACACTGGAATGGTAGTTTTGCAATGGAAGAATGTGCAAAGTAGAAATAAAAATAATGGGGTGCAAAGGAGCAAAATAAATAAATAAATAAAATACAGTTGGGAAAGAGGTAGTTGTTTGGGCTAAATTATAGGTGGGCTATGTACAGGTGCAGTAATCTGTGAGCTGCTCTGACAGTTGGTGCTTAAAGCTAGTGACAGAGGTCCCTCAACTAACAGCAAAAAATTTATGATTTATTTTTATTGCAGTACCATGGGTTAGTTATAAAAACAACTCTTTGGTAGAAGTGTTGATAGTTGATTTGGCTTTACCACAAATTAGCATTGCATTTCTTAGCAATTCTGTTATTTACTTTCTATTCAAGGATTGCTCCAGCAGAGGTTACTACGGTACTGTTGGCTTTGGGTAATGTGAGAGACGGAGGTTAAAGTTATGAACTATCGTAGCTAGTTGTGGAAACAAGTTATTTGTGGTGTTAGCGTATCACGTGATGTACGGAATGATAACCTGCGCTAGCTATCTGCCATTCCGTACATCACGTGATACGCTAACAACACAACTAACTTGTTTCCACAACTAGCTACGATAGTTCATAACTTTAACCTCCGTCTCTCACATTACCGTAGTAACCTCTGCTGGAGCAATCCTTGAATAGAAAGTAAATAACAGAACTGCTAAGAAATGCAATGCTAATTTGTGGTAAAGCCAAATCAACTATCAACACTTCTACCAAAGAGTTGTTTTTATAACTAACCCATGGTACTGCAATAAAAACAAAATAATCAATTTTTTGCTGTTAGTTGAGGGACCTCTACTGTCGTAATGTGGCACTGAAGACTACTGGAGTGCGAGTGTCATCTATAATACAGTATATTGTAGTGACCTGGCCAGATCGTAAAGGAACAATTGTCCAGACAGTTGACTCAGTTTACGACTATTCCACTCCAGCCATTACCACGAGCCCGTCCTCCCCAATTAAGGTGCCGCCAACCTCCTGTGATGCTCACCAACATAAAGCAATATATTCTGCAAATTTCCAACCACTTAGGGCACACGTGTTAAACTCATTCCACAGAGGGCCGAGTGTCTGCAGGTTTTTGCTTCACCCTTGTACTTGATTGATGAATTAAGGTCAGTAATCAGTAAGGAACTCCCCTCAACTGGTTGTCTAGGTCTTAATTGAAAGGGGGGAAAAACAAAAAACAGACCCTCGGCCATAGCCACGGGAAAAATCTGAAAATCGAAATAAAAAAAATATTAATATTATATTAATAAAATAATATTTTTTTCCCCCTAAAAAATAGTGCACTGGGCGTTTACTAGTATTAGCGGCCTGATATAGATGTCTGTAGCTCAGGGGGAAAAAAAATCAGCATCCCTGCCTTGGCATAAAAGGTAGTTGTATAAAGTTGAGCTGTTTCGCTATGCTTTTAGTCATCAATCTAGCATGAGTGCAATATTTTATTCATGTTGTAGAGTGTGTGTCTTACACCCCCCCCCCCCCCCCCCCCCCCCAGAAAGCTATAACATTTGGCTTTCACCTGGAATTGTTAATTTATGTCTGAGAAAAAAAACACTTTTCAACCCATATGATCTAGTACACAAGTATAATAAAACATAGAAATAAGATTTTTATTTTTTATTGTGAATGAATAAGCCTTTTCATACTTTTTGTATTTATTTCACCTTTATTTAACCAGGTAGGCAAGTTGAGAACAAGTTCTCATTTACAATTGCAACCTGGCCAAGATAAAGCAAAGCAGTTCGACACATACAACAACACAGAGTTACACATGGAGTAAAACAAACATACAGTCAATAATACAGTAGAAAAATAAGTCTATATACAATGTGCGCAAGTGAGGTGAGAAGGGAGGTAAAGGCAAAAAAAAGGCCATGGTGGTGAAGTAAATACAATATAGCAAGTAAAACACTGGAATGGTTGATTTGCAGTGGAAGAATGTGCGAAGTAGAGATAGGAATAATGGGGTGCAAAGGAGCAAAATAAATAAGTAGGGAAAGAGGTAGTTGTTTGGGCTAAATTATAGATGGAGCTATGTACAGGTGCAGTAATCTGTGAGCTGCTCTGACAGCTGGTGCTTAAAGCTAGTGAGGGAGACAAGTGTTTCCAGTTTCAGAGATTTTTGTAGTTTGTTCCAGTCATTGGCAGCAGAGAACTGGAAGGAGAGGCGGCCAAAGGAAGAATTGGTTTTGGGGGTGACCAGAGAGATATACCTGCTGGAGCGCGTGCTACAGGTGGGTGCTGCTATGGTGACCAGTGGGCTGAGATAAGGGGGGACTTTACCTAGCAGGGTCTTGTAGATAACCTGGAGCCAGTGGGTTTGGCGATGAGTATGAAGCGAGGGCCAGCCAACGAGAGCGTACAGGTCGCAGTGGTGGGTAGTATATGGGGCTTTGGTGAAAAAATGGATGGCACTGTGATTTATATGTCCATAAATAATTTTGAATCTGTTTTAGGAACATCTACCCAAAATATTTCACCTTCTTTATTACTTTACCAAACATATCATGACATCAGTGATAGTCAAGATCTGTTAAATTTGTCAATGTCTCAATCAACATTTGGGCCATTTAGACATTGTGTCCCTTCTATAGACAAGGGGAGAAGGGCTATGCAAAGGGCTCGTGTTTGTCGTCCTGAGCATATGCAATGTCTGCCTCGGACGTAATGACATCTTTACTTATTTTAGGTTTAATGAAGTGTGTAGGTAGCATTCTTTATTGTAGAGCTATGAAAGTTGTGTATTTAGAACCACCTGCTCGTGCCAAATTCAGCGTTTGCTTTGCCATGTCGGTGCCTTGAAGCAGTCAAGCTGGATACATGTTTTTCTAAGGACTTTTATGCAATGTTGCAGTGAAGTGATATAACTGGATGTAATGATGCAGCCGACCACCAGAGGGAGGCAAATACATGTTTATTCGACAGAGGACGTTGACATGGTCCTAGGAAAGTCTGGATGTCTGTCTTATAAAATGGTGAGAAATCAATAAAATAAGTAATGTCGACATACATATATTTTAAAGTAATTATAGTGCCTGATTTCAGAGACTGTCACCTTAATAAGAGGTTTTAATAATTAAAAACAGTATCTTGCAGGATTCAATTGTTGGAATTGTAAGCGTTGTTGCTCTGTCCCTTTCTCTGTAATTTGTTATTCTAATGGGATCCAGAAATAACAACCTTGTCCTCAAACAGTTACATCAAAAGGTGCAAAGTTATGGTCAAAGACACCAAACATCCACATCATATTAAATATTTGTCTTAATCAAATAACATGGAAAACAACCACTTTTTGAGCTGTATTAATTTACTATCCTTACAAACGACTTAATGTAAATGGACATTACTGTATTGTACATAGGCTTGTCATCTAGTTTAGTACCTGTAGACTTTCCAATACAGTAATTGAGACATCAAATGGTTTGTGATAATGTGATGTTGCTCAGTTGGTAAAGCTTGGCGCTTGCAATGCTAGGGTTGTGGGTTCGATTTCCATGGGGGAATTGTAAGTTCGATTCCCACGGGGACCCACCCACCCCTGGGTGGGTCCCAAAACAAATAGGTCTTACGGCTATTTACTTACTGTTGTAGCTATTCCTCTCTTTTTGTAAGTAGATAACTGTCCGACAAATTTAGCTGGAATTTAGACCGAAAGGATTTGACAATGTGATTGGTTTACGATATTACGCTGGCTTTTTTTGTTGTAAATTAGTGGTATGAATTTGTTGATAATGTGAGGGACATGATTGTTTGGTTGTAGGATGCGGGACAAAATGCGGCTGTCCCGCACAATCCGGGACATGCGGTCACCTATAAGGACAGGGAAGCTAATGAATGTGTGTATAACTTGATCATCATGGCAAAATATTTCATTCACAAATGTTTGTTTTTTTACAAACTACCCCCGCTGTTTATTGTCTTAAATGAGGAAAAGTGATTATATACATCTTTGAAATGGGTTAAATCCAAACAAGCCCTTGATCTCATATCAAGAGCTAGGAACTCAAGCATCCCGCTACACCTGCAATAACATCTACTAAATACGTGTGACACCCTGTAGACCACCCTGTGATTTGTTTTATTACATTTTTTTATTGTATTTTTTTTACACGTGTTCTGTCTATTGAAGTACATGTTATTTATATATGTGAATTATGCCTGTTTGATTTTTGAAAATGTCTGAATAAAAAAAAACATCCGCTTGTTCCGGACTCGGCAGAGGCTACTCCTTTAGTATATACCTTAGTGGGCTTCTTTCCTTGTAAACTTCCCAGTCTAGCGGGAAATTATGGACCGGAGGATGCCAGTCTAGCTCGCAGATAGAGGAACGGGGATGAGGAGAGGAAGTGAATTCAGACTGTTGCGACTACACTCTACCATTGCAAGGTTTACAGGCCGTGGGGATGAGGAGAGGAAGTGAATTCAGACTGTTGCGACTACACTCTACCATTGCAAGGTTTACAGGCCGTGGGGATGAGGAGAGGAAGTGAATTCAGACTGTTGCGACTACACTCTACCATTGCAAGGTTTACAGGCCGTGGGGATGAGGAGAGGAAGTGAATTCAGACTGTTGCGACTACACTCTACCATTGCAAGGTTTACAGGCCGTGGGGATGAGGAGAGGAAGTGAATTCAGACTGTTGCGACTACACTCTACCATTGCAAGGTTTACAGGCCGTGGGGATGAGGAGAGGAAGTGAATTCAGACTGTTGCGACTACACTCTACCATTGCAAGGTTTACAGGCCGTGGGGATGAGGAGAGGAAGTGAATTCAGACTGTTGCGACTACACTCTACCATTGCAAGGTTTACAGGCCGTGGCCAAAATAGAAATGCAGCGTATATTTACTATGTAAACGGTCGTCTACAATATAAAACACATCCACCGTTGAGTAAATTGCGTTGATTTGTGTATAACGGTTTAGCTACCAATATTTAGGCTACTCATGTTATACATGGCTAATTGTCTCAATGATGATTAAATATGGTATTATTACCTTAATCTAATGGAGAGTCATAACTGTAAATAGTTGCACGTTAACGTGGTACCAGGGGCGACTGTAAACACCTCGCATATACACATCGCATATACACATTTGTATCATTGAAAACATAATGCTATAAAAGAAAACCGAGAGAACAAAAGCAACTTGTATACATGTCCCCCAATCCGGGCCCCCCAACGTAGCGCTGTCTATTATTGACCAGCGCCCCGATTCAATCAGACCTATCGTGATGCATCGCAGTGAGAAGCCTGAATACCCGCTGCGGTGATTGGCCCATATGTTTGGCGCGCGTTGACGCTACTGTGGTTGGAGTGGGCGGCGAATGTTGAGCGATAGACGGAGAGTTGTTTGAATAGTTAGCCAGTTCGTTAAGCGGAAAAACATTGCAATTGAGAAAAACTGTTCAATAAAATAGTATATTTACAATAAATCCGTGTTATTTCCACTGGGAAGTGCAGACCAAAGAGAAGCGCCCGGTTTTGTGTAGCGAGCCGGTGTTGTTCTTTCGCTAGCTAGAGCTGGACGTCGACTCCGCGGATGCGCGATTTCAATGTATCACCACCAGCCCCTTCTCTCTGCTAACGAGCTAGCCAACAAAACAGTAGTAATTCCGATCAACGAAAGATTATTTCTCCTTGTGTGTCCAGTTGATCCCGAGTCACTACATTGAATGAGGACCGACCCCTCTGCAGGTAGGATACGCTGTCAACATATACAATTGTTTCCTCATTGAAAAACAAATAATACGAATAGCAAGTCACAACGTTAGTTTCCTCCGTCTTGGTCGCTAGTTCGCTTGCTGGCCAACCAGCTAGGTAGGGAAGGATACTACTGTTCGTTGACACCTCTCTGGACTTGCCTGATCTGGCAGTTATCAGAGATAAAGCAAAACAGTTAGCCAGTCAATGTGGAAATATGATAGATGTGCCAATTAACTCGGGTGTTTTTTGTCTGCTGTGGACGAATTTTCCTTCAATGTTTCCGCATTGACTCATTCCTGGCAACGTTTAACTTTATTGAACTTTGTAGCCATTCAAGCCTTAAGGTTACTCAGTTTCCGTCAGGTCAAGGCACACATTCACAAGAATCAGAATTATTTGGTAGGATGGGTTGAAATACACTTAGCTAGCTTCATATGAATTGGCAAGTTTGCTTGATACTAGCTACGTTGAAAATTACTGTTAGCTACAATTCTGTCAAATTGTCACATTTGACATGACAGCGATGGCAATGACATCAAAGCGGTTTGATGAACAAAACAAACAACTAGAGACAGTTGAGAGGGGTTTGACTCGGTGTTAACTACGACCGGAAGTTACGTTTTCGTAGCAGGTTAGGATAATTTACGCAGCGCGTTACTAGTAGGAGATTTAGTGGTCTTGCACTAGTGTAGTACAGTATTACCTTACACGATTAATTGTACCCTTCGTCTTAATATTGAGACCCTCATCGAACATCTGAACGTGTTTGTATCGAACTGTTAAACAGAAAGATTCGAGTAGCGCCGCAGCCCAGCGGCTTAAAACGTTTGACCTATAGCCTAAAGGTCTCCTGTTTGAATCCGGACCTGGTGTTTGGGAAATTGATCTGGCAACTGTAGGGCTGCTGGGTAGACTTCCTCCTCACAACAATCCCCGTTGCTCTCCATCCAGGGGTGCTGCACTGCAGCTCAACCCTGTGTTCCTCTCAACCTCATGTCTGTATGAGGTGTGCTGTCTGTGTTGAGAAATAACAGCAGAATACGTTGTTTGTGTTTCCTGTAACTATGGTCAAAGTAAAGTTATATTGTGTAAATGTACTGCGAGTCATTCTCTGCTTAGAGAAACCCTAGACATCAGTATCCAGTGTGGTGCCTGGTGGTGTGTGATGACAGGTTTCCATGGCAGCCTGTAGAGTGTATGTGTCCTCTAGGAAGACCTGGTTGGATTAGACCAGGCCCACCCAGGCTGGTCAGATATGACAATGTCAGGGCAGATAAACAAAAGGAGAGACTAGTTCCTCTACCCAGAGCAAACGGCAGTATTCTTTCTAGTAGTGCGTCATCAGTACTTGGTTTTGACCAATCAGACAACGGTCTTGATGCAGACACATGATTTCTGCAGCTTGTGAATTTGGGCCATTAAAAAAATAAATACAAATCTCAGCCCTTAATGCGGAAGCATCGGTCTTTGCCTTTTCTCCTGTACTGTGCATGATTGTAAAGGCCTGTGTTCCAGGCTGACCATGGTGCTGACAGGGAAGCGGTCTGTGAAGGGACCAGTGGGTTGGGGGAGGAGGGTGAAGTGTGAGTACATGAGGCTACGCTTCAGACGGGCCGACGAGGTCAAGGTACACACACAGAGACACACACACACACAGAGACAGACAGAGAGAGGTTTCTGACAGGACGTTTTCTCCTCAGAGTATGTTTAACTCTAACCGTCAGAGGATCTTGGAGCGTACAGACATCCTGAATGCTGAGTGGAAGTCCAGGAGGATCCAGCCCCTTCACATCATAACATCTGTTAGCTCCTTACGAGGGACCAGAGAGGTCAGTGTGCACTTCACACACGCACCTAGCCAAAGATATCGTAAATCCATGTTTTACATGCTAACAGATGTCCATTTTTTAAAAACATCCGTTTATTGTTTTTCACCATGTTTTACCTTTTATAGTTCTTCACCAATGGTTTCTCTGAGTTCTCTAATGTGTATATTGTCTCCTACAGTGGACAGGGGTTTCTCTGAGTTCTCTAATGTGTATATTGTCTCCTACAGTGGACAGTGGTTTCTCTGAGTTCTCTAATGTGTATATTGTCTCCTACAGTGCACGGTGCACAGTGGTTTCTCTGAGTTCTCCAAACAGGTGATCCCTCTGAAGACGCTCAACGCTGTGACCTCTGTACCTGTCATGTACTCCTGGTCCCCGCTACAGCAGAACTTCATGGTAAACACAAAAACACACACACTGTTCCATACTAAGCTTGTACTTACACGTGCACTGAAACTGTAGTTATCCAATCTGATGTAGTAGTCTAGTCCCGACTTGATGATAGTGATTTCTTAAACTTTAATGGAGTTGTTCAGACACACCTGGCCTACTGACACACCTGGCCTACTGACTCGCTACTTCTACCTACAAGGTAGGCCAGGTGTATGTCAGAAGAATGGCAGTAGGCCAGGTGTATGTCAGTAGGCCAGGTGTCAGAAGAATGTCAGTAGGCCAGGTGTATTTGTGTGTGTCAGTAGGCCAGGTGTTTGTGTGTGTCAGTAGGCCAGGTGTTTGTGTGTGTCAGTAGGCCAGGTGTTTGTGTGTGTCAGTAAGCCAGGTGTTTGTGTGTGTCAGTAGGCCAGGTGTTTGTGTGTGTCAGTAGGCCAGGTGTTTGTGTGTGTCAGTAGGCCAGGTGTTTGTGTGTGTCAGTAGGCCAGGTGTTTGTGTGTGTCAGTAGGCCAGGTGTTTGTGTGTGTCAGTAGGCCAGGTGTTTGTGTGTGTCAGTAGGCCAGGTGTGTGTGTGTGTCAGTAGGCCAGGTGTTTGTGTGTGTCAGTAGGCCAGGTGTGTGTCAGTAGGCCAGGTGTTTGTGTGTGTCAGTAGGCCAGGTGTTTGTGTGTGTCAGTAGGCCAGGTGTTTGCGTGTGTCAGTAGGCCAGGTGTTTGCGTGTGTCAGTAGGCCAGGTGTTTGTGTGTGTCAGTAGGCCAGGTGTTTGTGTGTGTCAGTAGGCCAGGTGTGTGTGTCAGTAGGCCAGGTGTGTCACCTGCCTTGTAGGTAGAAGATGAGACGGTTCTCCACAACATCCCCTACATGGGAGACGAGATTCTGGACCAAGACGGAACCTTCATAGAGGAGCTCATCAAGAACTACGACAGCAAAGTTCACGGAGACAGGGGTAAGACACTGTTTTATACTATCACCTTTCGATTTGATGTGGTGTCATGTTTAATGACTGCCGTGTCTGATTCCAGAGTGCGGCTTCATTAACGATGAGATCTTTGTGGAGCTGGTGGGGGCCCTGACCCAGTACAGTGACAACGAGGAGGATTTTGATGAAGACGAGCAGGAGTTGAAGATGGAGCTGTGTGAGGGGAAGGACCACATGGTTGAGGAATCCCTGATCAACACTGAAAGTAAGTCTGACTGCCTCTGCTATTATCCAACCAAGAATAGAAATTAGGCTTATCCCAAAACTATTCCCTCTCCCCTTTATCTCACCTAGTTCCGTTCCCTAGGTCCTCTCAGGTCTTGATCTCTGCTTACCCTCCTGTGTCCTGTGTGGGCTGACGCAGTGACTGTTTTTTAGGAAGTTGTGTGTGTGTGTGTGTTAACCCCTATGTGTTCTCTGCTTGCAGGCCAAGGCAGCAGTGACAGTTCCAAGAAGATTCCGTCTGATAAGATCTTTGAGGCCATTTCCTCCATGTTCCCTGATAAGGGCTCCGCAGAGGAAGTACTCCTGTGTGTGTCAGTAGTGCATATTTCTGTTTTGTCTGTACTATAATGAGGTGTGTGTTATCAGGTACAAGGAGCTGACAGAGCCCCAGTTGCCGGGTGCATCGCCTCCAGAGTGTACTCCTAACATGGACGGTCCTAACGCTCGCTCCGTTCAGAGAGAACACAGTCTACCCTCCTTCCACACACTGTTCTGCCGACGCTGCTTCAAATACGACTGCTTCCTGCACCGTGAGTGTACGGACACTCTTTCTCTCTCCTCATTTAGACTGCTCTGCTCTACTCCTCTCTGACTTCACTGTGACCACTCATCTCTGTCTCTCTCCAGCCTTCCATGCAACTCCTAACACCTATATGCGTAAAAACATGGAGAATCTGGTGGACAGTAAACCCTGTGGTGACGAGTGCTATATGTACCTGTTGCAGGCAAGTGTACACACACACACACCTCCACTTCTGATTGTTGTTCTGTGGTGGTTGTCTAGGATGGTTTGATGAGGGAGTACCCTGATGGCATGGCAAACGAGAGGTCCAAGACAAGTTGAAGCTGACGTGTGATCCTCAGGTTGTTGATTGGAGCGCTGCCGAGGCTTCTCTCTTTAGGGTTCTCATCGGAACCTACTATGATAACTACTGCCCTATAGCACGACTCCTAGGAACCAAGACCTGCAGACAGGTGTGTATCTATCACCACAGCACCTATGCTGAAAGTCATTTTCTCTGTCTTTCACATTTCTTTAAAAAAAAATCCCCCTTTGAACTCATAACATTGTGGTCTAACTTGGCAGGTTGTATATTGTCTAGTAATGTGTGTCTCTAGGTGTGTGAGTTCCATGTAAAGGAGTCTAGTATCATCGCTCGCACCCCGGCTGAGAACGAAGACACGTCCCCGCGCAAGAAGAAGGTGGAAACACCACAGGTGAGCCTCGCCCAAAATATAAACTGACTGCTTGAGGGTGCACTAATGGGGTGACTGAGAAGGGTACAGTCGGAGGATCTGGTTGTCAACTTTCATGGAAAATACATACTAACTTACTGGTGGTGGTGTTTTCAGGTTATGGGCCACTTACTGCAGGAAGATCCAGCTGAAGAAAGGTTACTATTGTCTCCATCTCTCCTAGCATTGGAACCTTCACAATACTCTGTTAGCTTGCGGCTCCACACAAACTTTGAATGTGTTGTGGTCAATGTGACGAGTTTATGACTAATTTATTTTTTGTTGCAAGTTCTGCCAGTGCAGCTCAGTGTGAGGACATTTTAAATACTTTAATTCCATACAATATTACATTGCAGATGACCGGTTTCTGTGACACACTCACTCTATAACTCCGTCTGTCTGTGTGTAGGTCAGAAACGTTTCCCAGGATGCAGGTGTAAGGCCCAGTGCAACACCAAGCAGTGTCCGTGTTACCTGTCGGTCAGGGAGTGTGACCCTGACCTGTGTCTAACCTGCGGAGCCGCTGAACACTGGGACAGCAAGAACGTCTCCTGTAAAAACTGCTCCATACAGAGGGGGGCCAAGAAGGTAAAATACACTCACAGTATGGATCGTCCAGCTGTACAGGATTTTTCCTTTGTTGGTTTGGTATCTGTTGCTCACTATTTTCCCCCACCTCTCAGCTCCTACTCTTAGCGCCGTCTGACGTCGCAGGCTGGGGCATCTTCATCAAATAGTCAGTTCAGAAGAATGAGTTCATCTCTGAGTACTGTGGACAGGTGAGGCTCAACTCTGTCTGGGTGATGGGTTTTGCCTGCATGTATGTGATGTACAAACCTGTGGAAAATAATTGTGTTCTGTTTGTTGATCCTGTGTGTGTGTGTGTTTCTCTCTCTCGCTCCCCTCCTTGTAGATAATCTCCCAAGATGAGGCTGATCGCAGAGGGAAGGTCTATGACAAATACATGTGTAGCTTCTTGTTCAACCTCAACAATGGTAACACACACACACACACACACACACACACACACACACACACACACACACACACACACACACACAAGTATTGAAATAATGTTTTTGTTAAGTGGGAGTGCAAGCTAACCCCCCTCCCCCTTCCCCAGACTTTGTAGTGGATGCTACTAGGAAGGGAAACAAGGTTCGTTTCGCCAACCATTCCGTCCATCCCAACTGCTATGCAAAAGGTCAGACAGCCCCTAAAACACTTTGATTAGATGATTTTGTGTGAATGTTTCCCCAGGGGTCAAGATGAGAAAGTATCCTACAGCCGTGTTTAAACCACCAGATGCATATCAGCTGATCCAGCCAGTCTGGTGTATATAACTTAATACACCGGCAGATGGGACCAACAGACGTAACACTCTGATGCAACCTCTGTGTTCGGCTGACAGTCTCCTCTCTCTGCAGTGATGATGGTGAATGGGGACCACAGGATAGGGATCTTCGCTAAGAGAAGCATCCAGACTGGAGAGGAGCTCTTCTTTGATTACAGGTCAGTATATCAGGGTTACTGACCAGCCAGTCTGCAGCCTAGCGGCCGGGTCAACAGGGTTACTGACCAGCCAGTCTGCAGCCTAGCGGCCGGGTCAACAGGGTTACTGACCAGCCAGTCTGCGGCCGGGTCAACAGGGTTACTGACCAGCCAGTCTGCAGCCTAGCGGCCGGGTCAACAGGGTTACTGACCAGCCAGTCTGCGGCCGGGTCAACAGGGTTACTGACCAGCCAGTCTGCAGCATGGCGGCCGGGTCAACTAGGATCGTATTAATCAGCACGTGTCCATGTGAATACTCTGAGGAGGGTGTCGATTTCCCTCCCCATTTGGTCTCGATGACAAACTCTTAATTAAGGTACAGGGCCTCATTCAGACCCCTAGACTTTTTCCACATTTTGTTACGTTACAGCCTTATTTTAAAAACGATTAAATGTTTTTTTCACCCCATCAATCTACACACAATACTAAATAATGACAAATCAACAACAGGGTTTTTGAAATGTTTGCAAATGTATTAAAAGCAAAAAAGTATCTAATTTACATATGTTTTCTTTTACTCAGTACTTTGTTGAAACACCTTTGGCAGCGATTACAGCCTGAAGTCTTCTTGGTTATGATGCTACAAGCTTGGCACACCTGTATTTGGGGAGTTTCTCCCATTCTTCTCTGCAGATCCTCTCAAACTCTCAGGTTGGATGGGGAGCGTCACGGCACAGCTATTTTCAGGTCTCTCCAGAGATGTTTGATCAGGTTCAAGTCCAGGCACTGGCTGGGCCACTCAAGGACATTCAGAGACTTGTCATTTTCTTTGCTCCGTTCATCTTTCCCTTGATCCTGACTAGTCTCCTAGTCCCTTCCTCTGAAAAACATCCCCACTGCATGATGCTGCCACCACCATGTTTCACCGTAGAGATGGTGCCAGGTTTCCTCCAAATGTGTTTCTTGGCATTCAGGCCAAAGAGTTCAATCTTGGTTTCATCAGAGAATCTTGTTTCACATGGGCTGAGTCTAGGTGCTTTTTGGCAAACTCCAAGTGAGCTGTCATGTGACTTACTGAGGAGTGGCTTCCGTCTGGCCACTCTACCATAAATGCCTGTTTGGTGAAGTGCTGCAGAGATGGTTTCCTTTCTGGAAGGTTCTCCCATCTCTACAGATGAGCTCTGTCAAAGTGACCATCGGGTTCTTGGTAACCTCCCTGACCAAGGCCCTTCTCAAATTGGCTCAGTTTGGCAGGAAGGCCAGCTCTAGGAAGAGTCTTGGTGGTTCTAAACTTCTTCCATTTAAGAATGATGGAGGCCACTGTGTTTTTGGGGACCTTCAATGCTGCAGACATTTTTTGGTAAACTTCCCTTGATCTGTGCTTTGACACAATCCTTTTTAATTATTAATTTTATTTTTTTACATTTGCAGGAATTTCTAGACCTGTTTTTGCTGTGGCATTATGTGTGTGTGTGTGTGTGTGTGTGTGTGTGTTTGATTGATGAGGGGGAAAAAAGTAATTTGAATCAATTTAAGAATTAAGCTGTAATGTGGAACAAGTCGAGGGGTCTGAATACTTTCAACTGGAAACCGACAGTGCATTCGGGTCTCTGTCGCAGCGACATCATGAACATTCTGTCGTCCGACATCATACGTGTCGTCGTTATGAAGAAGTGGAAACAAAATGACAGACTCTGCATGACTTCAGCAGCCTGGTGTTCCAAATAGCATACTTGCTCTATTTCAGGGGTATTCATCTCTTACCCTACAAGGTCCGGAACCTTCTGGGTTTCTGTTCTACCTGATAATTAATTGCACACACCTGGTCTCCTAGGTGGAAATCAGTCCCTTTATTAGTGGTCCAGAGTTGAGTTTGAAGTCCTTTTGAACTCTAATAAACCCATCAGTTTAAAATTAAATTACGTAAATGTCAATTTAGCAAGCCTGGCAACTAAAAGCAACTTTTGAAACAACGTTTTGGTTCGTTGTTAGCTCATTAATGACCCGAGGTATAGCTGACAGTTGGGCAGGCATTCCTGTACGACAGCTTTGTCAAGCGACAAAAGCCCATAGCAATGTTAATTTCAACACCTTGTGCTCAAAATACCCTTTCAATGCCAGGATTTTAGTTTTTTTGATAAAAAGTACAAGTTGCTGTATCGCCCAGTAAGTATTCTAACATGTGAGAGAGTTGATCAGTGATAGTGCGTGAATATGAGACTAGTTTTAATCTAAATGTATATCTATTTTTTTTTATTCATTGAGGAACATAAACCCACAACATTATTTACAAGGTAATGGCGAACTGACAGAAAACAGCTTACGGTTGTGAGTGACTAAAGTAAACACAGTTAATGCTACTGGGCTATTTTAGACCTCCAGCACAGTCTCTGCACAGATGGATTTGGTCTTGTTGCTGTAGCAGCCCAGTAACCACGACAATGAATGTTGTGACAGTCGCGGAGACATTCACTTTTTTGATGCCTGTGAGACAAGAAAACTGACTGTCTTCAGACTGTCTTCAGTGTTTTTAACCCATCAACACTTGTCGCATTCTAATTGTCTACTGACATGACGTTAGAGTAGAGTAACTGTAAACCAACTTTTATACGTACGCGTACACTCACACACTTTGTGGTTGGTTTGACATCTCTATCTAACTGGTCATGTTTCTCTCTCAGGTACAGTCAGGCTGATGCTCTGAAGTACGTCGGCATCGAGCGGGAGTCAGAGATACCATGATCCTCTCTTCTACCTCTGGATCAACACAAAGGCTACACACACACACACACACACACACACACACACACACACACACACTCTTAAGGAAACGCAAACGACTCTTTGTCAGAATCCTGGGATGCTTCAAGAATTCTGGAAAGTCTCTTTTTCTCGCTTTGAATAATTTTTCCACCAACAAATCTTCCAGTTCTCTGGGATTTGTGAGCCTCTTGGTAACTATGGTCACTGGAACGTCCTTCCTGTTTACAGCTAACAAACATTAACAGGTGTTAATAAATCCACTGACTGGTTCTCTTTAGCTCTGTGATACTTTTTTTATACTTGAGGTCAATCCAAATTAATGCACACATTATTGACTTTGAAATCACAACTGGTTGTAAATCTTTTACTGGGACCAAAAATCATTTTTTCCCGGGCCTGGCATTAGCCCCTGCCCACCAGCTAGACTAAATGTGGATTCAATAGGTCTCCGTGACCACACTCCCTTAGCCAGTGTTCAAACCTTGGTCTCAGATGCCACAGACACACACTGGAGTGCCAGAACACTGTTTTGAGTCTATAGCCTGATATTGGAGGTCAAATGACGTTTTAATGGTCACATACACATGGTTAGTAGATGTTAATGGTCACACACACGGTTAACAGATGTTAATGGTCACATACAGATGTTAATGATCACATACACATGGTTAGCAGATGTTAATGGTCACATACACATGGTTAACAGATGTTAATGAGAGTGTAGCGAAATGCTTGTGCTTCTAGTTCCCGACAGTGCAGTAATATCTAACAATTCCCAACAACTACCTTATATACACATCTAAAGGGATGGAATAAGAATATGTACATAAATATTTGTATGAGAAATCAAAATACTGCATAGTTTCCTAAGGACTCGAGACGACCATTTCTGTCGGCGCCATCTGAGCTTGGTGACAGTGAAGGGATGAGTGATGACGAGCAGAACTACCTGTGTAGTTCTGTGACTACATCTGGTTTATTCCAAAAATCTGTCTGTTTCACTTGTTTCAATGTTTTGATAATGGTGATGATAATGACCACCTGAGGGATGCTATGATGTGGTCTCTGTTCTAGATGATGATGATGATGACCCCCTGAGGGATGCTATGATGTTGTCTCTGTTCTAGATGATGATGACCCCCTGAGGGAAGCTATGATGTGGTCTCTGTTCTAGATGATGATGACCTACTGAGGGATGCTTTGATGCGGTCTCTGTTCTAGATGATGATGATGACCCCCTGAGGGATGCTATGATGTTGTCTCTGTTCTAGATGATGATGACCCCCTGAGGGAAGCTATGATGTGGTCTCTGTTCTAGATGATGATGACCCCCTGAGGGATGCTTTGATGTGGTCTCTGTTCTAGATGATGATGATGACCCCCTGAGGGATGCTTTGATGTGGTCTCTGTTCTAGATGATTGATGACCCCCTGAGGGATGCTTTGATGCTGTCTCTGTTCTAGATGATGATGATTAATGACCACCTGAGGGATGCTTTGATGCGGTCTCTGTTCTAGATGATGATAATTAATGACCACCTGAGGGATGCTTTGATGCGGTCTCTGTTCTAGATGATGATAATTAATGACCACCTGAGGGATGCTTTGATGCTGTCTCTGTTCTAGATGATGATAATGACCCCCTGAGGGATGCTTTGATGCTGTCTCTGTTCTAGATGATAATTTTATTTTACCTTTATTTAACTAGGCAAGTCAGTTAAGAACAAATTCTTATTTTCAATGACGGCCTAGGAACAGTGGGTTAACTGCCTGTTCAGGGGCAGAACGAATCTAGTGATGCCTGGCGCTAGTGAATACTGCAGATTTGAAGCAATACGACCAGCCTTGAATCATGTTTAGTGAGACGGACTGCTCCTGTCTCTTGTTTTTACAACTAACTTATTGTGTCAACTTTACCTGCAGCTGGGAGGGCTCTGTGAAGGCCTGCGAACAGATAACGATGACTGACGGTGTTGTTTAGTGGATGGGTGAAGTCAGGAGACTCCTTTGTTTTAAGTTGTTTATGTTGCTCGTGTTAGGACAGGGCTGGGGAACTCTGGGAGATGCATTGATCCAATGATACACACATTGCTCAGACGCAAACCTGGTTTCTCAGGTCTAAATCAGTCTCACTGGAAAACCAGCAGACACAGCAGCTCCCGAAGATTCGTGTCAGAGACGGAAGAGGAAGAGAGACATCCCACTCCCTCGTTGTTTCTGGTTCATATACAGTCAATGAACTAAGTAGACCAGACCCAGTCGCTATCCCTTTGGTGTCTATGGGGGAGACACCCCTTAAATAGACCAACTGTGACCATTTTCTTCAATGTTTAACAGCCTGAGTAAGACATTTATCCACCATCTTGGCTAGTATCCCACCGATCTATTAGATGTATACTCCCTCAAGTATACATGGCTGGCGTCCAGTGGGATTCAACATTCCAGAATGTTCAGATATAAATACAGGCCTACTCTATAGAAGAGCCATGCTTCTCTGTCATATAGACTAGTGAAACTGCTCTACACAAGACATTTCTAATGTTCCCTCCTGAACGTAGCCCTGGTTTGCTCCAGTTGTCTCTCCGGGACCACTCTTCTGACTACCAAGGTGCTGATTTTTGACTGTTTACAGGGAGTATTGTTCAAAGTTATGCTTAATAAAATAAGAGCAAATCGAAGGTGTCAATTGTTCTTTGAGCCGCCAATGTTTTGTTCTCATAGGCTGCGTTTTATACAGGCAACCCTATTCAGATTTGATGTGATTGTTCAAAAGAACAAACAGTGAGAAAAAATGTAAAACTATGCAGCAGTGGCATCAGTTCAGTTGGTCCAGGGGCTTCTCCATTCCTCTCCTCCCAGTGTCTTCTCTCTGACTGGGGTTTCTCCATTCCTCTCCTTCCAGTGTCTCCTCTGACTGGGGCTTCTCCATTCCTCTCCTCCCAGTGTCGACTCTCTGACTGGGGCTTCTCCATTCCTCTCCTCCCAGTGTCTACTCTCTGACTGGGGCTTCTCCATTCCTCTCCTCCCAGTGTCGACTCTCTGACTGGGGCTTCTCCATTCCTCTCCTCCCAGTGTCGACTCTCTGACTGGGGCTTCTCCATTCCTCTCCTCCCAGTGTCTTCTCTCTGACTGGGGTTTCTCCATTCCTCTCCTCCCAGTGTCTTCTCTATGACTGGGGTTTCTCCATTCCTCTACTCCCAGTGTCGACTCTCTGACTGGGGCCTCTCCTCCCAGTGTCTTCTCTCTGACTGGGGCTTCTCCATTCCTCTCCTCCCAGTGTTGACTCTCTGACTGGGGCTTCTCCATTCCTCTCCTCCCAGTGTCGACTCTCTGACTGGGGCCTCTCCTCCCAGTGTCTTCTCTCTGACTGGGGCTTCTCCATTCCTCTCCTCCCAGTGTCGACTCTCTGACTGGGGCTTCTCCATTCCTCTCCTCCCTGTGTCTCCTCTCTGACTGGGGCTTCTCCATTCCTCTCCTCCCAGTGTCGACTCTCTGACTGGGGCCTCTCCTCCCAGTGTCTCCTCTCTGACTGGGGTTTCTTGCCAGACAGCTGGGCATTATCACTTTTAAGTGGATAACCAACATATTCAAATAATGATTGACATTTTGATTAATTTATTCATAATATTTCATCCTTCCACAAGATATAGTCCCGACACAAATCTAGGGTTGCTACCCAAGCCTGCTGGTCTTTCGTTTTATTGGTTCGAATGCCAGTCATTGTCATTTTATTCTGTATCCATGGACGCGACCCAGTCGTTTGTTCTAAATGTTCCATTGCCATACTGGCTGGCAACGTTCTTCTCCCTTGCTTGCTAGCTAGCCAACTACGTACGACTAACTTACAGTCATGTTAAACGTCAAAAATATATACGACTGGGTCGCTTCCGTAAATACAGAACAAAAAGACTGATGGACTGGTGTCGCGTCTCTGGCAACCGAACCAATAGAACGAACGATCAGCCGGCTTGGGTAGCAACCCTAGATTTGTGTCGGGACCATCATAAAACAACACAGAAGAAAGAATTCTGGTTGAATTTGGATTTGAACAAGATCTGCAAAACCTAATTTCAACCTCAGGGACTGTTCATAGTCAGTACCATACAACTATCATATCAGGGGTGATTTAATAAATAAAAATACTGGTCATATATTTACACCACAGAATCATCAGTAGAACTCAGTTTATTATTTTTAAAATACTTTTTACCCAGTTGGTACTTACAGTCTTGTCCTATCGCTGCAACTCCTGTATGGATTCGAGAGAGGCGAAGGTCTAGAGCCATGCGTCCTCCAAAACACGACCCTGCCATGCCGCACTGCTTCTTGACACACTGCTCGCTTAACACGGAAGCCAGACGCACCAACGTGTTGGAGGAAACACCGTACAGCTGGCGACCAATGTCAGCGTGCATGCACCTGTCCCGCTACAAGGAGTCGCTAGAGGGCGATGGGATGAGGCCATCCCGGACGGCCAAGTTCTTCTAACCTGGACGACGTTGGGCCAATTGTGCGCCGCCTCATGGGTCTACCGGGCCCGACACAGCTTGGGATCAAACACGGGTCTGTAGTGACAACCACTAGCACTGAGCACTTATACACTGAGTGTATAAAACATTAAGAACACCTGCTCTTTCCATGACATAGACTGACCAGGTGAAAGCTATGATCCCTCATTGATGTCACTTGTTAAATCCGCTTTAAATCAGTTTAGAAGAAGGGTAGGAGACCGGTTAAAGACATGGATATTGTATGTGCCATTCAGAGGGTGAATGGGAAAGACAAAATATTGAAGTGCCTTTGAACAGGGTATGATGGTAGGCGCCAGGCGCACCGGTTTGAGTGTGACAAACGTTGCAACGCTGCTGGGTTTTTCACACAACAGTTTCCTGTGTGTATCAAGCATTGGAGTCAACATGGGTCAGTATGCCTGCAGAGTGCTTTCGACGCCTTGTAGAGTCCATGCCCTGACCAATTGAGGCTGTTGTGAGGGCAGAAGGGTGTGCACACCTGCACAGAATAAAAATATTCCAAAACACACATCCTGTTTGCAACAACACTGCCAAAAATTTGGCAAAGAAATGAACTTTTTGTCCTGAATACAAAGCGTTAGGTTTGGGGCAAATCAAACACAACACATAAGTTTATACTTTCAAGTATGGTGGTGGCTGCATCATGTTATGGGTATGCTTATAATCTTTAAGGAATGGGAAGTTTTTCAGGATGCAAAATAAATGGAATGGAGCTAACCACAGGTAACATCCTAGAGGAAAACCTGGTTCAGTCTGCTTTCCACCAGACACTGGGAGATAGATTCACCTTTCAGCAGGACAATAACTTAAAACACAAGGCCAAATATACACTGGAGTAACTTGCCAAGAATACAGTGAATGTTTCTGAGTAGCCTAGTTACAGTTTTGACTTATCAGCTTGAAAATCTATGGCTGTCTACCAATGAACAGATGCTGTGGCTACATAAAAGCATGACAGGATCCCTGATGATGTCATAGCAAACAGGACAGCAGAGATCTTTTCTCCTTTGGGAGACACGATTTGGAAGCCATTTTCTCTCACGGTCACACTCCCTCCTCCAGAATGGCTTCTGAAGGTCATGGTTTAGGTGGAATATTATTTTGTTCTGTTTTAACTCTGAATCTGGCTGTTTATACTGAGATGAAGTCCTGTTTAAATACTTTTTTAGATGGAAATAATCACCTGTACCTGAGAGTGCTGAGTTTTCCAGTGTTGTGCAGTATATTACCGGATGACAATGTGAATGAGGGGTTGAACTTTCAGTCAACTAGAACCCTGCACATTGTGGTACTGTTCTCCTCAGTGTTCTAAACCAGGGCTGCTCAATTCTGGTCCTGTAGGGCCCAAATGCTTCTGTTTTGGGTTTCTACCAGGTAGAATAGTGCTCACCTGGTGTTCCAGGTTTAAGTTAGTCCCTTTAATAGAAGGAAAGGATGAAAAACGGAAGTGTTCTGGCCCTCCAGGACCGACATCGAACAGCCCTGTTCTGAACCTAGCCAGGTCTCAGATCTGTGTGTTCTTGTCAAGTCATTGGTATGACAGCACACAAACAGCCTGGCACTCAGGCTGTTCTTACACCTCACAAGGAGAAAATTCACATTTTTGTCCAATTTTATTATAGAGAATTACTGGTAATAACAAGACATACAACAGGCCTTACAAGTCATTTACAATACACAGGGCGGATAGAATACCTCACAGTTAGTTTGACAGATTCTTCTCTCTCAGACAGAGTCTGCCTGCTCTGCTGAGGTTCAAAGCCTACAGGGCTGGTCAGGCTGTCTCCTAACAGGTCAAACCACCTGGAGCTGTGCAACTGCCAGGACACTTCATAAATACGTAGTCCTCACTGACCAGGCAGCTCACCTGTCTACAGTATGAACACTGTGACCAATGGGCAGGTAGCAGCACCAAGTAACTGGGTTGTTTGTTCTAAAGAAATCAACACCTCTCTCCGAGACAACCCCACCACTAGATTGCATTATGTTTCATGGTTCTTTGAGCCAGATGGGAATCATTATCCGTAGTGTTATTACACTCTGTCTGGCATCCTCCAGAACAGAAGCCTCTAATGGCTAAGCTTCCCAAATAATGTTAGAATGAATATACAGTTAAGTGTGACTGACTGTCAAGTAGATTTGTAAGATGAGCAGAAACATCACATGAAGGGGAATGGTAGTGCACTGTGACAAGGGTGATCAAGAAAAAGGGCTCCACTACCTTTAACATTCTATACATTTCACTGACAACCATTTTATGTTCATTGTAAAATAAAATGGAGTTGATTTGTAAGATTATTTTTGACCTATAAACATGTATTGACACACGTATCATAATCAATAGATGCTGTTGCGCTAGACAGAGATTCTAACTATGCTGTACTTTTACAGAGGTCTTCGCTGGTACGATTCTCAGAGGGGAGAGCTTGCAGTAACTACCCAAGTATGGAAAGACTCTCTCAGTGAAAGTGTGTGTAATAGTGTGTAAACATTTGTTCTCATCAGGGTCAGAGAATGACAGTGCTCCTCTGTCCCAGTCCAGCTGAACTCTGATCCTCTTGGGTTTCTTTGCCACAGGGAGTACACTGGTTGATTCTGGTGGGGAAAATGCTCCGTATTTACCTTTGAAGTGCCAGAATCGCCAGTGTCCATTATTAACTGCTCCCTTCCTCTGGACAGACTTTTCCATCACACCCAGTGACCAGAATGTATTGTTCCCAACCTCAACGTCCCAGCTGTGTGTCCCTGAGTTAAATCCCTCAGAACCCAAGACCCATGCATAGTAATCAAACCTCTCTGGGTTATCAGGGAGCTGCTGTTTCTCATTTGTGCATTCCACAATGGTCAGATTCTCAGATAGGCGGAGACCTAGGTGGGCAGTGTTAGGATCCAGAGTGACAGGACCTGAGTGCAAAGAGCAGATTTACTAGATTAGAACAGTGGGTGATTTCTGGTTGATGCCATTTAAAAATATATATATTTTTGGATGCCTGGAAGAACAAGTCAAATTTATAATAGTTGTGTACCACTGTCAATGATACTGGTTACTTGTACTGCACAGTTGACGGTCAGGCAGATAAATGCATTTTAGTATCATCATAAATTGATATTTATTTACTGTATTTCACAATCCCTTGCATTTTCTCCCAGACTCTGAACTGCAGGTTTCCCAGGTGTTTGGCCACGTCTATCAGCGACCCTGAGACCAGCTGTGGATCCGGCAGTGTGCACTGGGTTCTGGAAGAACATTCAGGAGTCAGTTTTGCTGTAGGGTTGGATTCAGAACCACAGAACAGAGAGAGACAGCAGACAGATGACTTACCTTCTCACTATGGCCTTGTAGTTCTACAGAACAAAATAATAGATTGAGTCAGTCAATCAATATTAACCAGTCAACTGATAAACATACCCTGAAATTTAGAGAGAGCAGTGCTGACCTTCAGGAATGAGATGTCTTCAGCTCTCAGCTCCTCCTCTAAGGCTCTGATTGTGTCTGAAAGTGATGATATCTCTCTGCTCATCTCCTCAATCTTCTCCTTCATCACCTGACTCTTCTGCTCCTCTTCCTCCCTCAGAACAGCTATCCTCACCTCCTCTTCCTCTCGTAGAAACTGGTGGAGCTTCTGAAAATCTTTTTTAATCACCATCTCTGTGTGCTGGGCCTTGTTCTGGACACAAGAGATAACAAAGGCATTACATTATTAGTTTATCCACAAAATACTTTTGAGTAAAATCCATACAATTCTGTTCTCTTACAACTCAGCATCCTCACCTTAATGTGTTTTACTGTTTGGTCACAGGTTTGTTTAACTTTATTAAAGACCTCCAGCTTCTCCTGTAAGGGCTTCAGGAAAGTCTGGAGTTCCTCCTGGAAAGAGACATTATTTTATTGAAGAGAATTTGTACTTTTTTGTGTCATTACAGAGTTGATCGACATGGAGGGGAAGGTGAATGGACTGTTCCCCTGTGTACAAGCCAGGGTATGTGAGTATAGTAGTTAGGTGTCACACCATATGTGTGTGGTTAGATATTTGTACTCTTCAATCCAGATAGATCTGTTTTTTACAGGAATTAGGAAATTATTTCAAATCAAATGTATTTATTTATATAGCCCTTCGTACATCAGCTGATATCTCAAAGTGCTGTACAGAAACCCAGCCTAAAACCCCAAACAGCAAGCAATGCAGGTGTAGAAGCACGGTGGCTAGGAAAAACTCCCTAGAAAGGCCAAAACCTAGGAAGAAACCTAGAGAGGAACCAGGCTATGTGGGGTGGCCAGTCCTCTTCTGGCTGTGCCGGGTGGAGATTATAACAGAACATGGCCAAGATGTTCAAATGTTCATAAATGACCAGCATGGTCGAATAATAATAAGGCAGAACAGTTGAAACTGGAGCAGCAGCACAGCCAGGTGGACTGGGAACAGCAAGGAGTCATCATGTCAGGTAGTCCTGAGGCATGGTCCTAGGGCTCAGGTCCTCCGAGAGAGAGAAAGAGAGAATTAAAGAGAGCACACTTAAATTCACACAGGACACCGAATAGGACAGGAGAAGTACTCCAGATATAACAAACTGACCCTAGCCCCCCGACACAAACTACTGCAGCATAAATACTGGAGGCTGAGAGAGGAGGGGTCAGGAGACACTGTGGCCCCATCCGAGGACACCCCCGGACAGGGCCAAACAGGAAGGATATAACCCCACCCACTTTGCCAAAGCACAGCCCCCACACCACTAGAGGGATATCTTCAACCACCAACTTACCATCCTGAGACAAGCCTGAGTATAGCCCACAAAGATCTCCACCACAGCACAACCCAAGGGGGGGGCGCCAACCAGACAGGATGACCACATCAGTGAATCAACCCACTCAGGTGACGCACCCCCTCCAGGGACGGTATGAGAGTGCCGCAGTAAGCCAGTGACTCAGCCACTGTAATAGGGTTAGAGGCAGAGAATCCCAGTGGAAAGAGGGGAACCGGCCAGGCAGAGACAGCAAGGACAGTTCGTTGCTCCAGAGCCTTTCCGTTCACCTTCCCACTCTTGGGCCAGACTACACTCAATCATATGACCCACTGAAGAGATGAGTCTTCAGTAAAGACTTAAAGGTTGAGACCGAGTTTGCATCTCTGACATGGGTAGGCAGACCGTTCCATAAAAATGGAGCTCTATAGGAGAAAGCCCTGCCTCCAGCTGTTTGCTTAGAAATTCTAGGGACAATTAGGAGGCCTGCGTCTTGTGACCGTAGCGTAAGTGTAGGTATGTACGGCAGGACCAAATCAGAGAGATAGGTAGGAGCAAGCCCATGTAATGCTTTGTAGGTTAGCAGTAAAATGTTGGAATCAGCCCTTGTTTTGACAGGAAGCCAGTGTAGGGAGGCTAGCACTGGAGTAATATGATCACATTTTTGGTTCTAGTCAGGATTCTAGCAGCCGTATTTAGCACCAACTGAAGTTTATTTAGTGCTTTATCCGGGTAGCCGGAAAGTAGAGCATTGCAGTAGTCTAACCTAGAAGTGACAAAAGCATGGATTCATTTTTCTGCATCATTTTTGGACAGAAAGTTTCTGATTTTTGCAATGTTACGTAGATGGAAAAAAGCTGTCCTTGAAATGGTCTTGATATGTTCTTCAAAAGAGAGATCAGGGTCCAGAGTAACGCCGAGGTCCTTCACAGGTTTATTTGAGACGACCGTACAACCATTAAGATTAATTGTCAGATTTTACAGAAGATCTCTTTGTTTCTTGGGACCTAGAACAAGCATCTCTGTTTTGTCCGAGTTTAAAAGTAGAAAGTTTGCAGCCATCCACTTCCTTATGGTGTGAAACGCATGCTTCTAGCGAGGGCAATTTCGGGGCTTCACCATGTTTCATTGAAATGTACAGCTGCGTGTCATCCGCATAGCAGTGAAAGTTAACATTATGTTTTCAAATGATATCCCCAAGAGGTAGAATATATAGTGAAAACAATAGTGGTCCTAAAACGGAACCTTGAGGAACACCGAAATGTACAGTTGATTTGTCAGAGGACAAACCATTCACAGAGACAAACTGATATCTTTCTGACAGATAAGATCTAAACCAGGCCAGAACTTGTCCGTGTAGACCAATTTGGGTTTCCAATCTCTCCAAAAGAATGTGGTGATCGATGGTATCAAAAGCAGCACTAAGGTCTAGGAGCACGAGGACAGATGCAGAGCCTCGGTCTGATGCCATTAAAAGGTAATACCACCTTCACAAGTGCAGTCTCAGTGCTATGATGGGGTCTAAAATCAGACTGGAGCATTTCGTATACATTGTCTTCAGGAAGCCTTTTCTAAAAATTGAGAGGAATGGAAGATTTGATATAGGCCGATAGTTTTTTTATATTTTCTGGGTCAAGGTTTGGCTTTTTCAAGAGAGGCTTTATTACTGCCACTTTTAGTGAGTTTGGTACACATCCGGTGGATAGAGAGCCGTTTATTATGTTCAACATAGGAGGGCCAAGCACAGGAAGCAGCTCTTTCAGTAGTTTAGTTGGAATAGGGTCCAGTATGCAGCTTGAAGGTTTAGAGGCCATGATTATTTTCATCATTGTGTCAAGAGATATAGTACTAAAACACTTGAGCGTCTCTCTTGATTGTAGGTCCTGGCAGAGTTGTGCAGACTCAGGACAACTGAGCTTTGAAGGAATACGCAGATTTAAAGAGGAGTCCATAATTTGCTTTCTAATAATCATGATCTTTTCCTCAAAGAAGTTCATGAATTTATCACTGCTAAAGTGAAAGCCATCCTCTCTTGGGGAATGCTGCTTTTTAGTTAGCTTTGCGATTATATCAAAAAGGAATTTCGGATTGTTCTTATTTTCCTCAATGAAGTTAGAAAAATTGGATGATCGAGCAGCAGTAAGGGCTCTTCGGTACTGCACGGTACTGTCTTTCCAAGCTAGTCGGAAGACTTCCAGTTTGGTGTGGCGCCATTTCCGTTCCAATTTTCTGGAAGCTTGCTTCAGAGCTCGGGTATTTTCTGTATACCAGGGAGCTAGTTTCTTATGAGAAATGTTTTTAGGGGTGCAACTGCATCTAGGGTATTGCGCAAGGTTAAATTGAGTTCCTCAGTTAGGTGGTTAACTGATTTTTGTCCTCTGGCGTCCTTGGGTAGACAGAGGGAATCTGGAAGGACATCAAGGAATCTGTGTGGTGTCTGTGAATTTATAGCACGACTTTTGATGTTCCTTGGTTGGGGTCTGAGCAGTTTATTTGTTGCAATTGCAAACGTAATAAAATGGTGGTCCGATAGTCCAGGATTATGAGGAAAAACATTAAGATCCACAACATTTATTCCATGGGACAAAACTAGGTCCAGAGTATGACTGTGACAGTGAGTGGGTCCAGAGACATGTTGGACAAAACCCACTGAGTCGATGATGGCTCCGAAAGCCTTTTGGAGTGGGTCTGTGGACTTTTCCATGTGAATATTAAAGTCACCAAAGATTAGAATATTATCTGCTATGACTACAAGTTCCGATAGGAATTCAGGGAACTCAATGAGGAATGCTGTATATGGCCCAGGAGGCCTGTAAACAGTAGCTATAAAAAGTGATTGAGTAGGATGCATACAGTGGGGCAAAAAAGTATTTGGTCAGCCACCAATTGTGCAAGTTCTCCCTCTTAAAAAGATGAGAGAGGCCTGTTATTTTCATCATAGGTACACTTCAACTATGACAGACAAAATGAGAATTTTTTTTCTCCAGAAAATCACATTGTAGGATTTTTTATTCATTTATTTGGTCACCTACAAACAAGCAAGATTTCTGGCTCTCACAGACCTGTAACTTCTTCTTTAAGAGGCTCCTCTGTCCTCTACTCGTTACCTGTATTAATGGCACCTGTTTGAACTTGTTATCAGTATAAAAGACACCTGTCCACAACCTCAAACAGTCACACTCCAAACTCCACTATGGCCAAGGCCAAAGAGCTGTCAAAGGACACCAGAAACAAAATTGTAGACCTGCACCAGGCTGGGAAGACTGAATCTGCAATAGGTAAGCAGCTTGGTTTGAAGAAATCAACTGTGGGAGCAATTATTAGGAAATGGAAGACATACAAGACCACTGATAATCTCCCTCGATCTGGGTCTCCACGCAAGATCTCGCCCCGTGGGGTCAAAATGATCACAAGAATGGAGAGCAAAAATCCCAGAACCACACGGGGGGACCTAGTGAATGACCTGCAGAGAGCTGGGACCAAAGTAACAAAGCCTACCATCAGTAACACACTACGCCGCCAGGGACTCAAATCCTGCAGTGCCAGACGTGTCCCCCTGCTTAAGCCAGTACATGTCCAGGCCCGTCTGAAGTTTGCTAGAGAGCATTTGGATGATCCAGAAGAAGATTGGGAGAATGTCATATGGTCAGATGAAACAAAAATATAATTTTTTGGTAAAAACTCAACTCGTCGTGTTTGGTGGACAAAGAATTCTGAGTTGCATCCAAAGAACACCATATCTACTGTGAAGCATCGGGGTGGAAACATCATGCTTTGGGGCTGTTTTTCTGCAAGGGGACCAGGAAAGAATGAAAGGGGCCATGTATCGTGAGATTTTGAGTGAAAACCTCCTTCCATCAGCAAGGGCATTGAAGATGAAACGTGGCTGGGTCTTTCAGCATGACAATGATCCCAAACACACCGCCCGGGCAACAAAGGAGTGGCTTCGTAAGAAGCATTTCAAGGTCCTGGAGTGGCCTAGCCAGTCTCCAGATCTCAACCCCATAGAAAATCTTTGGAGGGAGTTGAAAGTCCGTGTTGCCCAGCAACAGCCCCAAAACATCACTGCTCTAGAGGAGATCTGCATGGAGGAATGGGCCAAAATACCAGCAACAGTGTGTGAAAACCTTGTGAAGACTTACAGAAAACGTTTCACCTCTGTCATTGCCAACAAAGGGTATATAACAAAGTATTGAATTAAACTTTTGTTATTGACCAAATACTTATTTTCCACCATAATTTGCAAATAAATTCATAAAAAATCCTACAATGTGATTTTCTGGATTTTTTTCTCTCTCATTTTGTCTGTCATAGTTGAAGTGTACCTATGATGAAAATTACAGGCCTCTCTCATCTTTTTAAGTGGGAGAACTTGCACAATTGGTGGCTGACAAAATACTTTTCCCCCCCACTGTAGATTTCATGACTAGAAGCTCAAAAGACGAAAACGTCATTTTTGGGGGGGTAAATTGAAATTTGCTATCGTAAATGTTAGGAACACCTCCGCCTTTGCGGGATGCACGGGGGATATGGTCACTAGTGTAGCCAGGAGGTGAGGCCTCATTTAACACAGTAAATTCATCAGGCTTAAGCCATGTTTCAGTCAGGCCAATCACATCAAGATTATGATCAGTGATTAGTTCATTGACTATAATTGCCTTTGAAGTAAGGGATCTAACATTAAGTAGCCCTATTTTGAGATGTGAGGTATCATGATCTCTTTCAATAATGACAGGAATGGAGGAGGGCTTTATCCTAGTGAGATTGCTAAGGCGAACACCGCCATGTTTAGTTTTGCCCAACCTAGGTCGAGGCACAGACACGGTCTCAATGGTGATAGCTGAGCTGACTACACTGACTGTACTAGTGGCAGACTCCACTATGCTGGCTAACAGCCTGCTGCCTGGCCTGCACCCTATTTCATTGTGGAGCTAGAGGAGTTAGAGCCCTGTCTATGTTGGTAGATAAGATGAGAGCACCCCTCCAGCTAGGATGGAGTCCATCACTCCTCAGCAGGTCAGGCTTGGTCCTGTTTGTGGGTGAGTCCCAGAAAGAGGGACAATTATCTACAAATTCTATCTTTTGGGAGGGGCAGAAAACAGTTTTCAACCTGCGATTGAGTTGTGAGACTGCTGTAGAGCTCATCACTCCCCCTAACTGGGAGGGGGCCAGAGACAATTACTCGATGCCGACACATCTTTCTAGCTGATTTACACGCTGAAGCTATGTGACCTCGGACTGTTTCATCCTAACATCCTTGGTGCCGACGTGGATAACAATATCTCTATACTCTATACACTCGCCAGTTTTAGCTTTAGCCAGCACCATCTTCAGATTAGCCTTAACTTCGGTAGCCCTGCCCCATGGTAAACAGTGTATGATCGCTGGATGATTCGTTTTAAGTCTAATACTGCGGGTAATGGAGTCACCAATGACTAGAGTTTTCAATTTGTCAGAGCTAATGGTGGGAGCCTTCGGCGTCTCAGACCCCGTAACGGGAGGAGTAGAGACAAGAGAAGGCTCGGACTCCGACTCGCTGCTTAATGGGGAAAACCGGTTGAAAGTTTCTGTCGGCTGAATGAGCGACACCGGTTGAGCGTTCCTACAGCATTTCCTTCCAGAAACCGTGAGAAAGTTGTCCGGCTGCGGGGACTGTGCCAGGGGATTTATACTAACGTTACTATCTGTACTTACTGGTGGCACAGACGCTGTTTCATCCTTTCCTACACTGAAATTACCCTTGCCTAACGATTGCGTCTGAAGCTGGGCTTGTAGCACA
Organism: Oncorhynchus kisutch; assembly: GCF_002021735.2. Lineage (NCBI taxonomy): Eukaryota > Metazoa > Chordata > Actinopteri > Salmoniformes > Salmonidae > Oncorhynchus > Oncorhynchus kisutch. The sequence continues at coordinate 76,319,550 of NC_034184.2, forward strand.
GCTATCCTCGCCGTAAGGCGATCGTTCTCCTGTATATTATGAGTACAGCGACTGCAATTAGAAGGCATCATGTTAATGTTACTACTTAGCTTCGGCTGTTGGCGGTCCTGACGAACCGTGTCCAGATAAAGCGTCCGGAGTGAAAAAGTTGAGGGAAAAAACTAAAATATAAACGGTAATTAAAAAGTAAAAACCGTAAAGTTGTCAGTTAGCAAAATAGGTTGGCAACAAAACGCACAACAACACGTAAACAAGTCTGCAAGTTGTGACCGGAAAGGAATATTGAGAAAAATACTTGGAAAATATAGATTTGACACTGGTTTCACACACGGAAGTACCGCCATAAATACAACACATTGATACGAACTGTATATTATATTTGATAAATGATCGATATGCACTGTATTTTAAATTCACCTGTTTATGCTACTGTACCTTTTGATACTGTGCAGTTTCATCTATGGGGCAGCAGTTGTGGTTTTTATGTTTTCTGGAGGCCTGACACACAACACAGATGGGCTGTTTATCATCCAGACAGAAGAGCTTGAGTTTCTCGTTGTGCAGATTGCAGTGCTCCTCAGACTCCCCTGAATTTCTCTGCCTCCTCTCCTGTAAGAAGGCCTCACACAGGTTCTTTAAGACCAGGTTACAGGGAGGATTGCCTTTTGATTTGCTTCTCTTCCTGCACACTGGACATTCCCGAGATCGCCTCTGTTTCCAGTATTCCTGCAGACAGGCTTTACAGACGCTGTGGCTACACGACAAGACCACAGGATCTTTGAAGATCTCACGGCAAAAAGGGCAGGAGAGATCCTCCTCAGGAGAAGCTGATCTGGAAGCCATTCTGTTTTTGAGACACTCCCTCATCTGGAATGATTTAGAGAAATCTCAATTTCATACTCCTTGCATCTTCTCTCCTTGCCTCCTTCTCAAAACCCATTGGAGGAGAAAGTTAGAGGGGCGGGACCTCTGGCTTTCTCATCCAATGGGTTTTGAGAAGGAGGCAAGGAGGGAGGATACAAGGAGTATGAAATTGAGATTCACCCTCTACCAAGTACCAAAGTTAACTTTCAAGGCTTTAGAAACGAAACTGTGATTCAGCCAGCAGCCGCTTGAGGTCAGTGTTTGGCTAGTAATCCTTGCTGTGTAAAGGCAGTCTCTAGTCACTGGGAGTTCCTCCCAGTGAGCAGCAGGCAGAGGAGATGTAACATGACTGGGCTTTTCCACTGTTACAGAGGCCTTGAATGGTAACATCCTCAGAGGGTGGAGTTTACAGCAATTGTCTGAAAAAACTATCAGTGAAAGTGTGTGTGAATGTCTGTATGTGCTGTTATGAGGGTCAGAGAAGGACAGCTTTCCTTTGATCCTCAGAAGTTTATATACTACTGTCAAGTCAACTGTCAGGTCTACTGTCAGGTCAACTGTCAGGTCAACTGTCAAGTCAACTGTCAGGTCTACTGTCAGGTCTACTGTCAGGTATACTGTGTCTAAATCAAATCAAATCAAATCAAATTTATTTGTCACATACACATGGTTAGCAGATGTTAATGCGAGTGTAGCGAAATGCTTGTGCTTCTAGTTCCGACAATGCAGTAATAACGAACAAGTAATCTAACTAACAATTCCCCCAAAAACTACTGTCTTATACACAGTGTAAGGGGATAAAGAATATGTACATAAGGATATATGAATGAGTGATGGTACAGAGCAGCATAGGCAAGATACAGTAGATGATATCGAGTACAGTATATACATATGAGATGAGTATGTAAACCAAGTGGCATAGTTAAAGTGGCTAGTGATACATGTATTACATAAGGATGCAGTCGATGATATAGAGTACAGTATCTACGTATGCATATGAGATGAATAATGTAGGGTAAGTAACATTATATAAGGTAGCATTGTTTAAAGTGGCTAGTGATATATTTACATCATTTCCCATCAATTCCCATGATTAAAGTGGCTGGAGTAGAGTCAGTGGCATTGACAGTGTGTTGGCAGTAGCCACTCAATGTTAGTGGTGGCTGTTTAACAGTCTGATGGCCTTGAGATAGAAGCTGTTTTTCAGTCTCTCGGTCCCAGCTTTGATGCACCTGTACTGACCTCGCCTTCTGGATGACAGCGGGGTGAACAGGCAGTGGCTCGGGTGGTTGATGTCCTTGATGATCTTTATGGCCTTCCTGTAGCATCGGGTGGTGTAGGTGTCCTGGAGGGCAGGTAGTTTGCCCCCGGTGATGCGTTGTGCAGATCTCACTACCCTCTGGAGTGCCTTACGGTTGAGGGCGGTGCAGTTGCCATACCAGGCGGTGATACAGCCCGCCAGGATGCTCTCGATTGTGCATCTGTAGAAGTTTGTGAGTGCTTTTGGTGACAAGCCAAATTTCTTCAGCCTCCTGAGGTTGAAGAGGCGCTGCTGCGCCTTCCTCACGATGCTGTCTGTGTGAGTGGACCAATTCAGTTTGTCTGTGATGTGTATGCCGAGGAACTTAAAACTTGCTACCCTCTCCACTACTGTTCCATCGATGTGGATGGGGGGGTGTTCCCTCTGCTGTTTCCTGAAGTCCACAATCATCTCCTTAGTTTTGTTGACGTTGAGTGTGAGGTTATTTTCCTGACACCACACTCCGAGGGCCCTCACCTCCTCCCTGTAGGCCGTCTCGTCGTTATTGGTAATCAAGCCTACCACTGTTGTGTCGTCCGCAAACTTGATGATTGAGTTGGAGGCGTGCATGGCCACGCAGTCGTGGGTGAACAGGGAGTACAGGAGAGGGCTCAGAACGCACCCTTGTGGGGCCCCAGTGTTGAGGATCAGCGGGGAGGAGATGTTGTTGCCTACCCTCACCACCTGGGGGCGGCCCGTCAGGAAGTCCAGTACCCAGTTGCACAGGGCGGGGTTGAGACCCAGGGTCTCGAGCTTGATGACGAGCTTGGAGGGTACTATGGTGTTGAATGCCGAGCTGTAGTCGATGAACAGCATTCTCACATAGGTATTCCTCTTGTCCAGATGGGTTAGGGCAGTGTGCAGTGTGGTTGAGATTGCATCGTCTGTGGACCTATTTGGGCGGTAAGCAAATTGGAGTGGGTCAAGGGTGTCAGGTAGGGTGGAGGTGATATGGTCCTTGACTAGTCTCTCAAAGCACTTCATGATGACGGATGTGAGTGCTACGGGGCGGTAGTCGTTTAGCTCAGTTACCTTAGCTTTCTTGGGAACAGGAACAATGGTGGCCCTCTTGAAGCATGTGGGAACAGCAGACTGGTATAGGGATTGGTTGAATATGTCCGTAAACACACCGGCCAGCTGGTCTGCGCATGCTCTGAGGGCGCGGCTGGGGATGCCGTCTGGGCCTGCAGCCTTGCGAGGGTTAACACGTTTAAATGTCTTACTCACTTCGGCTGCAGTGAAGGAGAGACCGCATGTTTTCGTTGCAGGCCGTGTCAGTGGCACTGTATTGTCCTCAAAGTGGGCAAAAAAGTTGTTTAGTCTGCCTGGGAGCAAGACATCCTGGTCCGTGACTGGGCTGGGTTTCTTCCTGTAGTCCGTGATTGACTGTAGACCCTGCCACATGCCTCTTGTGTCTGAGCCGTTGAATTGAGATTCTACTTTGTCTCTGTACTGGCGCTTAGCTTGTTTGATAGCCTTGCGGAGGGAATAGCTGCACTGTTTGTATTCAGTCATGTTACCAGACACCTTGCCCTGATTAAAAGCAGTGGTTCGCGCCTTCAGTTCCACACGAATGCTGCCATCAATCCACGGTTTCTGGTTGGGGAATGTTTTAATCGTTGCTATGGGAACGACATCTTCAACGCACGTTCTAATGAACTCGCACACCGAATCAGCGTATTCGTCAATGTTGTTGGCTGACGCAATACGAAACATCTCCCAGTCCACGTGATGGAAGCAGTCTTGGAGTGTGGAGTCAGCTTGGTCGGACCAGCGTTGGACAGACCTCAGCGTGGGAGCTTCTTGTTTTAGTTTCTGTCTGTAGGCAGGGATCAACAAAATGGAGTCGTGGTCAGCTTTTCCGAAAGGGGGGCGGGGCAGGGCCTTATATGCGTCGCGGAAGTTAGAGTAACAATGATCCAGGGTCTTTCCACCCCTGGTTGCGCAATCGATATGCTGATAAAATTTAGGGAGTCTTGTTTTCAGATTAGCCTTGTTAAAATCCCCAGCTACAATGAATGCAGCCTCCGGATAAATCGTTTCCAGTTTGCAGAGAGTTAAATAAAGTTCGTTCAGAGCCATCGATGTGTCTGCTTGGGGGGGGATATTTACGGCTGTGATTATAATCGAAGAGAATTCTCTTGGTAGATAATGCGGTCTACATTTGATTGTGAGGAATTCTAAATCAGGTGAACAGAAGGATTTGAGTTCCTGTATGTTTCTTTCATCACACCATGTCACGTTGGCCATAAGGCATACGCCCCCGCCCCTCTTCTTACCAGAAAGATGTTCGTTTCTGTCCGCGCGATGCGTGGAGAAACCCGCTGGCTGCACCGCTTCGGATTGCGTCTCACCAGTGAGCCACGTTTCCGTGAAACAGAGAACGTTACAGTCTCTGATGTCCCTCTGGAATGCTACCCTTGCTCGGATTTCATCAACCTTGTTGTCAAGAGACTGGACATTGGCAAGAAGAATGCTAGGGAGTGGTGCACGATGTGCCCGTCTCCGGAGTCTGACCAGAAGACCGCTTCGTTTCCCTCTTTTTCTGAGTCGTTTTTTTGGGTCGCTGCATGGGAACCATCCCGTGGCGCTGGTTGTAAGGCAGAACACAGGATCCGCATCGCGAAAAACATATTCTTGGTCGTACTGGTGGTGAGTTGACGCTGATCTTATATTCAGTAGTTCTTCTCGGCTGTATGTGATGAAACCTAAGATGACCTGGGGTACTAGTGTAAGAAATAACACGTAAAAAAACAAAAAACTGCATAGTTTCCTAGGAACGCGAGGCGGCCATCTCTGTCGGCGCCGGAAGTACTGTCAGGTCTACTGTCAAGTCTACTGTCAAGTCAACTGTCAGGTCTACTGTCTGGTCCACTGTAAGGTTTACTGTCAGGTCTACTATCAGGTCCACTGTCAGGTCTACTGTCAGGTCCACTGTCAGGTCTACTGTCAGGTCCACTGTCAGGTCTACTGTCAGGTCTACTGTCAGGTACCGTGTCTACTGTCAGGTCTACTGTCAGGTCTACTGTCAGGTACCGTGTCTACTGTCAGGTCTACTGTCAGGTACCGTGTCTACTGTCAGGTCTACTGTCAGGTACCGTGTCTACTGTCAGGTCTACTGTCAGGTACCGTGTCTACTGTCAGGTCTACTGTCAGGTACCGTGTCTACTGTCAGGTCTACTGTCAGGTCTACTGTCAGGTACCGTGTCTACTGTCAGGTATACTGTCAGGTACTGTGTCTACTGTCAGGTCTACTGTCAGGTACCGTGTCTACTGTCAGGTCTACTGTCAGGTACCGTGTCTACTGTCAGGTCTACTGTCAGGTCTACTGTTAGGTCAATGGTCAGGTCTACTGTCAGGTCTACTGTTAGGTCAATGGTCAGGTCTACTGTCAGGTCTACTGTCAGGTCAATGGTCAGGTCTACTGTCAGGTCAATGGTCAGGTCTACTGTTAGGTCAATGGTCAGGTCTAGGGCTCTGGTGGAGACCGTGCTGTGTATTTATCATCAAACTGCTTCAGTCACCAGTATCTACTCCTAACCAATGGTGTGTATTCATGGATGCCAGCCTTCCCAAAATAATTGACCAATATAAAAATGATAAAACATCAAATAAATTATCTTTCGTCTCTCTGTGTTTCATCATTTTCCTTCAATTCACAATAGTCTGAATGTATCTCACATGAGAATGCCTCTGAGTGAAACATCTGATGATATCTGTTCCAAACCACTATGACATTGTTGCTGCCCGTAGCGTTGAAGGCAAGGAAAGCCAGCGAGCATCTGGCCTCCCTTGACAAAAAAGTATACAATATTTGTCAGTCAGCTTTGAGCTAAACTGAGTGAGCTCTACTGTGAATGGTCCTGGCACACCAAAACAAAAGTGTCAAGGGAAACCAGCTTGGATTTGGCCTCACTCCTATCAAATCCCATTGAGAGCATATGACATTGACAGAAAAACTTGAATTGTTGCATCTTGTTGTGTTGTTGTTCTCTGCTGGCTAGCTAGCTAAAATTGGCCCTTTCCTAAGTTAGCCATGGATGGAGGTAGGGATTTGGACTTGTGGTTTTACTTAATTCTCCGTACTGGCCAATGATTAGGGAATTCTGATCCAACCATTAATTCATACATTGTTGTGCCCCTGGCCTGAGAGGATGGAAGTTCCATATGTAGCTAGATGTAGACGGATAATGTTAACTAGCTACTGTTGCCCATGAAGGGAAGTTAGGCTAGTGAGCAAGCATTATAGCCAGGTAGCCTAGGACAACAACAAATAAAAGAGTGTACTACTGTATGACAGAGTGATAGACCGTTTCATCAACATGAAAGAGAGGAGGACGGCATTGGCGTTTCTCTACAAGTAGGGTGAGTCAACATGGTGTACTCTTTGCACGAATGCACACAGATATCAGAAGCATGGACAGCCACATCATATTTAGCTTACGTTGATTGGACTAAATTGTTTTTGGTATATTTGAGTTGTCACTGTATTAGACTAAGCAGAGGTGATTTGATGATGTTGAAATGATGCTGGAATAGTGGAGGCAGCTCCTGTAACTCTCTGTGGTTCTAAATCAATAGTTGTTCAGTGGCCCGAAAATGTGGGAAACATTAACTTGCTAGACCATGCTGTAGGTCATGTAACTGTCTGTTACATTCAACATGCTTTGTGGACTTCATCAGACAGAGGTCACTGTCCGGTTTTGTGATGAAACAAAGGTGTGGTTGAATTTATTCTGACACTTCTTAGTGTCTCGGCCTTTAGACCTACATATCACGGTGTCAAGACATATGAACTAACAGTTTATAGAGCAAACAACACAATTATCACAACATATAGGTTGTAATATGGCGTTTCGGGGGAGGGGCTTCCCCAGCGATTTTACCCAGGGACCCCTACTGCTCCTAACTGCTTCCTTCCTCTGGACCGACTCTTGTATAACACCCAGTGACCATTCATAACTGTCCCCTACCTCAACATTCAATCAGTGAGTCCCTGAGTTAAAGCCCTCAGTCCAGGAGCCATACATATCTATTAAACCTCTCTGTGTTGACAGGAAGCTGCTCTTGCTCTTCACCTCGTCTCACATTCATCAGACCCCACAATGAGATGCGGGTGGGTGGTGTTCGGGTCCAGAATCACAGGAGATGAACAGAGAAAACAGAGATTAGACAGAATACAAATATCTGTGATTTTAGACTGTACTGGTTCCCTCTATACTGTATTGCAATATTTATATTTAATCAAAGTAAAATGTGATTGATTGATTGAATTAATACTCATTGTATTTCACAACCCCCTGCATCTTCTCCCAGACTGTGTACTGCAGGCTGCCCAGGTGTTTGCAGTGGTGGAAAAAGCACCCAATTGTCATACTTAAGTAAAAGTAAAATACTACTTGAGTAAAAGTAAATACTACTTGAGTAAAAGTAAATACTACTTGAGTAAAAGTAAATACTTCTTGAGTAAAAGTAAATACTACTTGAGTAAAAGTAAATACTACTTGAGTAAAAGTAAATACTACTTGAGTAAAAGTAAATACTACTTGAGTAAAAGTAAATACTTCTTGAGTAAAAGTAAATACTACTTGAGTAAAAGTAAATACTTCTTGAGTAAAAGTAAATACTTCTTGAGTAAAAGTAAATACTTCTTGAGTAAAAGTAAATACTACTTGAGTAAAAGTAAAATACTACTTAATTAAGTTAAAGTAAAATTTGAGTAAAAGTCTGAAAGTATTTGCTGAAGCATACCAGACGGCACCATTTTCTTGTTTTATTTTATTTACAGATAGCCAGGACACACTCGACATCATTTACAAACGAAGCATTTGTGTTTAGTGAGTCCACCAGATCAGAGTCAGTAGGTATGACCAGGGATGTTCTCTGTGTGAATTTGACTTTTTTCCTGTTCTGCTAAGCCTTTGAAATGTAACGAGTACTTTTTGGGTGCCAGGGCAAATGTATGGAGTAAAAAGTACATTATTTTAGTTAGGAATGTAGTCAGACCACCTGCAGGGTCGCAAAGCAATCGGATGCATCCGGTTTTCAGGGGAAATGGAAAGAGAGCCTGTGACACCACTTCCTCTTTTGGATGTTAACAACACTCCATCCTAACTCCTCCACATTTACTGGATTGGTTCTACAGTGCAGAAGAGAACCTCCAGTTTTTTTGTGTATCTTCTACGCCTGCTACATTTGGTTAGGTTCAGAGTGAAAGAGAAGAGAGAGAGGAGGAGGGTCACTTAACTTTCCCTCAAGGCCTTAAAGTAATTACCAGGCTGATTACAGCTGCAGTGAACCGTTCATGTAAGCTCGGGGGATCAGGCGGCTCAGAGGCTATTAAAGTTCTGAAGAGGAACAAAAGGCCATATTAAATGTATTTAACAATCAAACAATCAATAACAATCTGTCAATCAATAAAAACAAACAAATCATGTGAATTTAGGTTAACACTTCCTTTCAAGGGTCCTTATTACTGTGTAATCACATGTGAATTTAGGTTAACACTTCCTTTCAAGGGTCCTTATTACTGTGTAATCACATGTGAATTTAGGTTAACACTTCCTTTCAAGGGTCCTTATTACTGTGTAATCACATGTGAATTTAGGTTAACACTTCCTTTCAAGGGTCCTTATTACTGTGTAATCACATGTGAATTTAGGTTAACACTTCCTTTCAAGGGTCCTTATTACTGTGTAATCACATGTGAATTTAGGTTAACACTTTCTTTCAAGGGTCCTTATTACTGTGTAATCACATGTGAATTTAGGTTAACACTTCCTTTCAAGGGTCCTTATTACTGTGTAATCACATGTGAATTTAGGTTAAGACTTTCTTTCAAGGGTCCTTATTACTGCATAATCACATTTGTAAATACACTGTATCAAGTATTGTAGTTACAGTAACTGTAACAATTCATATTTTACAATGTACTAACAACACGTACCTGGTAGTAATTTTGGTCTGTAACTACAGAAGTGTAGCAACAAATGCTTGTTACCATGCTTGCTACAAATGGGCAGGTTTCCACTAAATTCCCCAACTTAGTGTTTTGCTTCTTCTCAGCTGCATCCAATTAATTAACAACTGTGACAAAGTTTGGGATCTCTTGTGGATGCACTGGGTTTCCGAGAGATTATACTCTATGTTCAATAGGCTCTAATTACCTAACCGTGAATGTGAACCTTTCAAAATATATCTCCAGTCAACATTGTTAACCCACCTGGGTTAACTTGGTTGAGTTTACGAAAACAGATGTAATACGGGTGTCATCCCAGAGGAGGAATAAGACACTATTTTAAAGCACATGTATTCATCTCTGTATGTGGAGTAAAGGTGGTCTAGGTTTTTTTTCCCCCCTCTGGTTGCACATTTAACATGCTGGTAGAAATGAGGTAAAACCGATTTAAATTGCCTTAAAGTCCCCGGCAACAAAGAGCGCCGCCTCTGGATGAGCGTTTTCTTGTTTGCTTATGGCCTTCCACAGCTCATTGAGTGCAGTCTTAGTGCATCAGTTTGTGGTGGTAAATAGACGGCTACGAAGAATATAGATGAAAACTCTCTTGGTAGATTCTTGGCGGTCTACAGCTTATCATGAGATACTCTACCTCAGGCGAGCAAAACCTCAAGACTTCCTTAGATATCGTGCACCAGCTGTTGTTTACAAATATACAGTACATATATTTGCCACCCCGTGTATTACCAGAGGCTGCTGTTCTATCCTGCCGATACAGTGTTTAACCCGGCAGCTGTTACTGATGCCGTCGTTCAGCCACGACTCGCAGAAACATTATTACACTTTTTAAATGTCCCTTTGGTAGGATATATGTGCTTGTAGTTCGTCCACTTTATTATCCAGCGATTGTACGTTGGCCACTAGTACCGATGGCAAAGGAAGATTAGCCACTCATCGCCAGATCCTTACAAGGCACCCCGATCTCCTTCCTCGATATCTTTTTCTCCTGCGAATGACAGGGATGAGGGCCTGTTCGGGTGTCTGGAGTAAATCCCTCTCATTAAAGAAAAATTATTCATCCAGTTCAAGGTGAGAAAATGCTGTTCTGATATCCAGAAGCTCTTTTTGGTCATAAGAGATGGTAGCAGCAACATTATGTACAAAACAAGTGACAAACAATGCGAATAAACTATGACATACATACAGTGAATGGTACTACTAAATGGTAGTAGGCCACAACTAGGTCTATAGGTGGTAACAACACTGGATCTCTGATCTCCCTCCTCAGATTCTGTGATTCTGGACCCCAACACTGCCTACATCAGTCTCATCCTGTCTGAGAACCTGACCAGTGCCATATACAATAAAGAGAGACAGCAGCTTCCTGACAACCCAGAGAGGTTTAATTACTATAAAATAGTCTTGGGCTTTAACTCAGGGACACAGCTGGGACGTTGAGTTAGGGGACAGTAACAACTAGACCCTGGGTGTGATAGTCTGTCCAGAAGAAGGAAAGAAGAGATGGTATGGATGGCACCTCCATGGTACATGCAAGGCATTTTCCCCACCAAGACCTCTCACTCTCCTCACAGTAGCACAGAGGATCAGAACGCAGCTGCTTTCTATACATGGCTACACACTTCTCTCCTTGTGTATCTTAACAGGGAAGACCTCTGTAACAGTAGAACAAAGCCGTTAGAGACATTCTAGTGAGGTACTTTAGTGAGGTGAATATAGTTGAAGCAAAGCTTATCTTTGAAAACAAGTTGAGAAACAATCATACCACTGGTTGGTATTTGATGTTTCACAATTTTTTTTCAATATTTGCTTGTGTTTCTTGAATGTTAATAAAACATATTTGTTGATTAATGGGACATTACACTATTACACTACTATTACTTACTATCCTAGTTAGTTGCTGTGACGATATCTCTCTGCTCATCTCCTCAATATTCTCCTTCATCACTTTCTTGGGTCAATTCTCTTGGGTCACTATAACTATATCTATTTTGCCAATTGGATTGGTCCCATCTACCACACGGAACCCCACTAATCTACCGACCGAAACGCACGAGGTGGCTAAAAACAGACCTCCATCCTCTGCTAGCTTGCTACCGATGGCACGGCTAGCTGTCTGAATCGCCGTGACCCCCAACCAACCTCTCTACTCACTGGACCCTTTTGATCACTCAACTAAGAATGCCTCTCCTTAATGTCAATATGCCTTGTCCATTGCTGTTCTGGGGGTGATTGACCGTCATCTTGAACTTCTTCCATTTTCTAATAATTGCGCCAACAGTTGTTGCCTTCTCACCAAGCTGCTTGCCTATTGTCCTGTAGCACATCCCAGCCTTGTGCAGGTCTACAATTTTATCCCTGATGTCCACAATGGTCTTGGCCATTGTGGAGAGGTTGGAGTCTGTTTGAGTGTGTGGACAGGTGTCTTTTATACAGGTAACGAGTTCAAACAGGTGCAGTTAATACAGGTAATTTATTTATTTTATTTTACCTTTATTTAACTAGGCAAGTCAGTTAAGAACAAATTCTTAGTTTTTTTGATGACGGCCTAGGAACAGTGTGTTAACTGCCTGTTCAGGGGCAGAACGACAGATCTGTACCTTGTCAGCTCGGGGGTTTGAACTTGCAACGCTAGTCCAACGCTCTAACCACTAGGCTACCCTGCCACCTCGTAATGAGTGGAGAACAGGAGGGCTTCTTAAAGAAAAACTAACAGGTCTGTGAGAGCTGGAATTCTTACTGGTTGGTAGGTGATCAAATACTTATGTCATGCAATAAAATGCAAATGAATTACTTAAAAATCATACAATGTCATTTTCAGGAGTTTTGTTTTAGATTCCATCTCTCACAGTTGAAGTGTACCTATGATAAAAATTACAGACCTCTACATGCTTTGTAAGTAGGAAAACCTGCAAAATCGGCAGTGTATCAAATACTTGTTCACCCCACTGTAAATGTATTTTTCTACTGTATTATTGATTGTATGTTTGTTTTACTCCATGTGTAACTCTGTGTCGTTGTATGTGTCAAACTGCTTTGCTTTATCTTGGCCAGGTCGCAATTGTAAATGATAACTTGTTCTCAACTTGCCTACCTGGTTAAACAAAGGTGAAATAAAATGTAAAAAAAGAAAATCATCTGACTCTTTTGATCCTCCTCCCCCCTCAGAGCAGCTATCATCACCTCCTCTTCTTCCCTCAGAGCAGCTATCATCACCTCCTCTTCTTCCCTCAGAGCAGCTATCATCACCTCCCCTTCTTCCCTCAGAGCAGCTATCATCACCTCCTCTTCTTCCCTCAGAGCAGCTATCATCACCTCCTCTTCTTCCCTCAGAGCAGCTATCATCACCTCCTCTTCTTCCCTCAGAGCAGCTATCATCACCTCCTCTTCTTCCCTCAGAGCAGCTATTATCACCTCCTCTTCTTCCCTCAGAGCAGCTATTATCACCTCCTCTTCTTCCCCCAGAGCAGCTATCATCACCTCCTCTTCTTCCCTCAGAGCAGCTATCATCACCTCCTCTTCTTCCCTCAAAGCAGCTATCATCACCTCCTCTTCTTCCCTCAGAGCAGCTATCATCACCTCCTCTTCTTCCCTCAGAGCAGCTATCATCACCTCCTCTTCTTCCCTCAGAGCAGCTATCATCACCTCCTCTTCTTCCCTCAGAGCAGCTATCATCACCTCCTCTTCTTCCCTCAGAGCAGCTATCATCACCTCCTCTTCTTCCCTCAGAGCAGCTATCATCACCTCCTCTTCTTCCCTCAGAGCAGCTATCATCACCTCCTCTTCTTCCCTCAGAGCAGCTATCATCACCTCCTCTTCTTCCCTCAGAGCAGCTATCATCACCTCCTCTTCTTCCCTCAGAGCAGCTATCATCACCTCCTCTTCTTCCCTCAGAGCTGCTATCATCACCTCCTCTTCTTCCCTCAGAGCAGCTATCATCACCTCCTCTTCTTCCCTCAGAGCAGCTATCATCACCTCCTCTTCTTCCCCCAGAGCAGCTATCATCACCTCCTCTTCTTCCCTCAGAGCAGCTATCATCACCTCCTCTTCTTCCCTCAGAGCAGCTATCATCACCTCCTCTTCTTCCCTCAGAGCAGCTATCATCACCTCCTCTTCTTCCCTCAGAGCAGCTATCATCACCTCCTCTTCTTCCCTCAGAGCAGCTATCATCACCTCCTCTTCTTCCCTCAGAGCAGCTATCATCACCTCCTCTTCTTCCCCCAGAGCAGCTATCATCACCTCCTCTTCTTCCCTCAGAGCAGCTATCATCACCTCCTCTTCTTCCCTCAGAGCAGCTATCATCACCTCCTCTTCTTCCCTCAGAGCAGCTATCATCACCTCCTCTTCTTCCCTCAGAGCAGCTATCATCACCTCCTCTTCTTCCCTCAGAGCAGCTATCATCGTCTCCTCTTCTTCCCTCAGAGCAGCTATCCTGGCCTCCTCTTCCTCCCTCAGAGTAGCTATCCTGGCCTCCTCTTCCCCCCTCAGTGTAGCTATCTTGGCCTCCTCTTCCCCCCTCAGAACAGATATCCTGGTCTCCTCCACCTCTCTCTGTGCAGCTATCCTGGCCTCTTCCTTCCTCAGTGCAGCTATCCTGGCCTCCTCTTCCTCCCTCAGAGCAGCTATCCTGGCCTCCTCTTCCTCTCTCAGAACAGCTATCTTGGCCTTCTCTTCCTCCCTCAGTGCAGCTATCCTGGCCTCCTCTTCTGCTTCTACATATAAACGGTTGAAGTTTATCAAACTCATATTTAATCAGCCTAAATCATATGATCTGCATAGCAAAAAAAAGGTATGTTTAACCAAGCTTCTCCTCCAATGAGAGGATGATTCATTGAAGGAAGTCTATATACTGTATTTATAAACAACTCACAGATGAAGTTGTTATTTCTATGTGTCTTTGAGACTTATCCTCCAGACAGAAAAGGCTGACATTCTCACAGTGCAGACTGCAGAGCACCTCAGACCCTGTTGCTTGACCTCTTGGGGTTCTTTCCTGTAAGAAGGCCTCACACTGGTTCTTTGGAGCCAAGTTAGGGGAAGCATCCTTCCCCTAACTCACCCCCTCTTTCTATCCCTCTATTACTCTATTTTTCTCTACCACCCTCTCTCTCTCTCACCATTCTTTTCTCTCTCACAACCACACATACCCAACATGTTCCATCACTGACAAGCCCCACTCCCCAGGTGAATACACTGTAGCCCTGGGTGCAAACACTGTCTTTATTGAAATGTAGAGCTGAAAGCAGGACTCAGGTGACTGACAGTAGCCTGGTGGCTAGATGTGGCATGACAACAAACCCAGGAACAGACATGTTTATTGGTGACATGTTGATTGCCTTGTCTTGGGGCTTTTCATTTCCATCTTCCTGTGTGTGTGTCCTTAGTGTGGAACCTTCTGAGACGACATACAGACGTTTCACAACAAACCACTGCGGCCAATTTTACAAAACATTAGAGAAAATAAAAAGTATAGAAAACATGAACCATTACGACAAGCAACAAAAAATGGCAGTCATGACATCACATTGTAACCGGGCAATGCCAGTATGAAGTAAACATTTGTAAAGCCTGATATACATGATAAATACATTTGAATATAAACAATATGTACATGTTTAAAAAAAGAAAGAAAGGAAATAAGTTGCAATTTACTGTCTCTATCACCATGGGTCTGGTTCTAACACCATGGGTCTGGCTCTAACACCATGGGTCTGGTTCTAACACCATGGGTCTGGATCTAACACCATGGGTCTGGATCTAACACCATGGGTCTGGCTCTAACACCATGGGTCTGGTTCTAACACCATGGGTCTGTCTCTAACACCATGGGTCAGTCTCTAATACCATGGGTCTGGTTCTAACACCATGGGTCTGTCTCTAACACCATGGGTCAGTCTCTAATACCATGGGTCTGGTTCTAACACCATGGGTCTGGCTCTAACACCATGGGTCTGGTTCTAACACCATGGGTCTGGTTCTAACACCATGGGTCTGGCTCTAACACCATGGGTCTGGTTCTGACACCATGGTGTTGTGTTGCTGTGTTGTGTTACCAAGAGGAAGGCTAAAAGGCAGTCTCCTGAAGGCACAGTTGGTTAAACCATTCAACACGGTAGAACCAAGCCTCAACCCTTCACCCTTGACCCCAAAGACTTGTCCTATGGAACATAGGCTACACCCCCCCCCCCCCCCCCCCGTATGCCACCGACCCCATCTACACACACAAATACAGCACTCTCAACATCCAATGAGACAAACTCAGCTGAGTTTGATACAAGTATCATGATCGATCTCATCGATCAATCAATCAAATTTGTGAAATAAACATGAGAAGCTACACTGAGTGTATTAAACATTAGGACCACCTGCTCTTTCCATGACAGACTGACCCAGTGAATCTAGTTGAAAGCTATGATCCCTTATTGATGTCACTTGTAAAATCCACTTCAATCAGTGTAGATGAAGGGGAGGAGACAGGTTAAAGAAGGATTTTTAAGCCTTGAGACAATTGAGACATGGATTGTGTATGAGCCATTCAGAGGGTGAATGGGCAAGACAAACTATTTAAGTGCCTTTCAACAGGGTATGTTAGTAGGTGCCATGCGCTTTGGTTTGAATGTGCCAAGAACTGCAACGTTGCTGGGTTTTTCACACTCAACAGTTTCCTGTGTATATCAAGAATGGTCCACCACCCAAAGGACATCCAGCCAACTTGACACAACTGTGGGAAGCATTAGAGTCAACATGGGCCAGCATTCCTGTGGAATGCTTTCGACACCTTGTAGAGTCCATGCCCTGACTAAATTAGGCTGTTCTGAGAGCAAAAGGTGGTACAACCCAATATTAGGAAGGTGTTCTTAATGTTTTGCGCCTTCAGTGTAAGACAAGTGTTTGGAAACAGAAAATACACTGAAAGTTCAAGAGCTCACTTGTTCTCAGAGGAAGGACAGAAAGAAAACTGCCATGCAGTGTGTAGCTATGCTTCTGCCATGTTTTCCCATCATGCATTGAGACATTCCTCTCCAACCATCGATGAGAAGGTCTTCTTGTGGATACAATCTAATGTCATAATTAAATTAAAGTAAACTTCTTTCATTTGTGGATATGTGCTATGCTTAGAAATATTATCTGAAATGTCATGTGAATGTCTTTGTACCAATGTCTCTGAATAAACATATATTAACAAATAAATTAAATATATTTATAAATAACACATATTTACAGCAGGACTTTTGGCATCCATGTTTCTCTGGTTACACCTCTTGGAGTGGTTTGAGAAATACTGTTGGAGTGTATATGGATCATGGACATGTAAACATGACCAACAGAAATGGCAAACTTGTACAGATGATTTGGCATAATCTTTCAGATCTCAGTTGAAAAAACAAACAAGTCTTTGCTAGCATATGTTCCATTATTATTATACAGAGGTCAAATACATAGGTCAAATACTTGAGCTGTGCTTGATTTAGTTTGCCTGGTACATCGGAGACAATAGAATAGTCCTAAAGGTGCAAAATCCAAGCTAAATCAAGTGCACTTCTAAAAACCTAAAGTGTTTGAATGTATTTGATCCAGATCTGCTGTTATATAACTATTCTGTATTCAAAGGTCTCGTGGAAACTCCTGAACACAATACAAAGAAAGACTATGTACAGATTTAGTCTCTCAACTCTCAACGCAACCTTCCATTAAACTGTCTCGTCTTTCTTCTGCAGTTCATCGGATTTCTGTACACCCTCTTTCACCCACTCCCAATCCCTCCTCCATTCAGTAGACGTCTCCATCCATCTCTCCTGTGATTGGTCAACAGATGAACATCCCACTCTCCAATCCTCATCTGTTTTTCAATTGGCAGTTAGATGAACCACTCTTTCTTTGATTCCTCTATGGTTTCCGGGTTGGTTTCGGCGCAGATGATGGTGGTGTCTGCTGATTCGCCACTGGCTGGCTCCGCCCCTTTCGATTCATTGGTGTGGTATGAGCCCTTGTGACGAAACATGTAGCGAATCAGGAACACCAGCGTGCACAGGACGGTGAAGATAACCACGGCAATGATACCTGGGGGCAGATATAAATAAGTAGATTTAGAAATAGTTAGAAAATAATGGATATTGATAGAATGTATATTGATAGATATTAATAGAATGTACATTGATAGATATTGGTAGTCATTGACGTGTCAAACCGGGGGAACTGTTGTCCGGACCTCTGGCAGTCTCTATGGGCGTGCCACAGGGCTCAATTCTCGGGCCGACTCTTTTCTCAGTATATATCAATGATGTCGCTCTTGCTGCTGGTGATTCTCTGACCCACTTCTATGCAGATGACACCATTCTGTAAACATCTGGCTCTTCTTTGGACACTGTGCTAACAAACCTCCAAATGAGCTTCAACGCCATACAACACGCCTTCCGTGGCCTCCAACTGCTTTTAAATGCTAGTAAAACTAAGTGCATGCTCTTCAACCGATCGCTGCCCGCACCCTCCCGTCCGACTAGCATCACTACTATGGACAGTTCTGACTTAGAATATGTGGACAACTACAAATACCTAGGTGTCTGGTTAGACTGTAAACTCTCCTTCCAGACTCACATTAAGCATCTCCAATCCAAAATTACATCTAGAATCGGCTATTCCTATTTCGCAACAAAGCCCACTTCACACATGCTGCCAAACATACCCTCGTAAAACTGACTATCCTACCGATCCTCGACTTCGGCAATGTAATTTACAAAATAGCCTCCAACACCCTACTCAGCAAACTGGATGTAGTCTATCACAGTGCCATCTGTTTAATCACAAAAGCCCCATATACTACCCACCACTGCGACCTCTATGCTTTCATTGGCTGGCCCTCACTAAATATCCGTCGCCAGACTCACTGGCTCCAGGTCATCTATAAGTCTTTGCTAGGTAAAGCTCTGCCTTATCTCAGCTCACTGGTCACCATAGCAACACCCACCCGTAGCACGTGCTCCAGCAGGTATATTTCACTGGTCATCCCCAAAGCCAACACTTCCTTTGGCCGCCTTTCCTTCCAGTTCTCTGCTGCCAATGACTGGAACAAATTGTAAAAATCTCTGAATCTGGAGTCTTATATCTAACTCTCTAACTTTAAGCATCAGCTGCCAGAGCAGCTTACCGATCACTGTACCTGTACACAGCCAATCTGTAAATAGCACACCTCATCCCCATATTATTACTTACCCTCTTGCTCTTTTGCACCCAGTATCTCTACTTGCACATCATCATCTGCACATCTATCACTCCAGTTTTAATGCTAAATTGTAATTATTTCACCTCTATGGCGTATTTATTGCCTTACCTCCCTACTCTTCTACAGTTGCACACACTGAACATAGATCTTTCTATTTTTCTTTTATATTGTGTTATTGACTGTACGTTTATTTATGTGTAACTCTGTGTTGTTGATTTGTCGCACTGCTTTGCGATAGATATTATTTGCGATAGATATTGATAGAATGGATATTGACAGAATGGAAACTGATAGATATTGATAGCATGGATATTGATAGAATGGATATTGATAGATATTGACAGAATGGATATTGATAGATATTGATAGAATGTATATTGATAGATATTGATATATATTGATAGAATGTATATTGATAGATATTGATGGAATGTATATTGATAGATATTGATAGAATGTATATTGATAGATATTGATAGAATGTATATTGATAGATATTGATAGAATGTATATTGATAGATATTGATAGAATGTATATTGATAGATATTGATAGAATGTATATTGATAGATATTGATAGAATGTATATTGATAGATATTGATAGAATGTATATTGATAGATATTGATAGAATGTATATTGATAGATATTGATAGAATGTATATTGATAGATATTGATAGAATGTATATTGATAGATATTGCTAGAATGTATGTTGATAGATATTGATAGAATGTATATTGCTCGAATGTATATTGCTAGAATGTATATTGATAGAATGTATATTGATAGAATGTATATTATGGATATTGATAGAATGTATATTGATAGATATTGATAGAATGTATATTGATAGAATGTATATTGATAGATATTGATAGATATTGATAGAATGTATATTGATAGAATGTATATTGATAGATATTGATAGATATTGATAGATATTGATAGAATGTATATTGATAGAATGTATATTGATAGAATGTATATTGATAGATATTGATAGAATGTATATTGATAGAATGTATATTGATAGATATTGATAGATATTGATAGAATGTATATTGATAGATATTGATAGAATGTATATTGATAGAATGTATATTGATAGAATGTATATTGATAGATATTGATAGAATGTATATTGATAGAATGTATATTGATAGAATGTATATTGATAGGATAGATATTGATAGAATGTATATTGATAGATATTGACAGAATGTATATTGATAGAATGTATATTGATAGAATGTATATTGATAGATATTGATAGAATGTATATTGCTAGAATGTATATTGATAGAATGTATATTGATAGGATAGATATTGATAGAATGTATATTGATAGATTTTGACAGAATGTTAAAGTTGGAGCAAAATGTTACTGAAGCAAATACATGATTTGTTGACATCGTGTAGGCCCATGGGAAACACATCTGGAGACAACTGAATATCAGTAGATCAAGATGACATCTGGACCTGGCAGAGGGTCACGTCTCTGTGGAACATGGCAGTTTAGGATAAGAGAAGTCTGAATAGGGGCCCTACTGGACATACCTCCTATAATGGCTGAGTTCCTGTTGACTCCATCTGGGATCACTCGCTCCTCGTTGAATGGGAACTCTGCACCTAGAGACACAGATATTTACTTTCAGCTATACTCATCTAGCCATCTTAAGGTAAATGTACTAACTGTGGATAAAATCGTATGCTAAATGACTGAAATGTAAATGTAATACACCCCCCCCCCCACACACACACACAACAATCAACTGTAAATCAAATCAAATCAAATCAAATTTATTTATATAGCCCTTCGTACATCAGCTGATATCTCAAAGTGCTGTACAGAAACCCAGCCTAAAACCCCAAACAGCAAGCAATACAGGTGTAGAAGCACGGTGGCTAGGAAAAACTCCCTAGAAAGGCCAAAACCTAGGAAGAAACCTAGAGAGGAACCAGGCTATGTGGGGTGGCCAGTCCTCTTCTGGCTGTGCCGGGTGGAGATTAAAACAGAACATGGCCAAGATGTTCAAATGTTCATAAATGATCAGCATGTTCGAATAATAAGAAGGCAGAAGAGTTGAAACTGGAGCAGCAGCACGGCCAGCTGGACTGGGGACAGCAAGGAGTCATCATGTCAGGTAATCCTGGGGCATGGTCCTAGGGCTCAGGTCCTCCGAGAGAGAGAAGGAGAGAATTAGAGAACGCACACTTAGATTCACATAGGACACCGAATAGGACAGGAGAAGTACTCCAGATATAACACACTGACCCTAGCCCCCCGACACATAAACTTCTGCAGCATAAATACTGGAGGCTGAGACAGGAGGGGTCAGGAGACACTGTGGACCCATCCGAGGACACCCCCGGACAGGGCCAAACAGGAAGGATATAACCCCACCCACTTTGCCAAAGCACAGCCCCCACACCACTAGAGGGATATCTTCAACCACCAACTTACCATCCTGAGACAGGGCCAAGTATAGCCCACAAAGATCTCCGCCATGGCACAACCCAAGGGGGGGCGCCAACCCAGACAGGATGACCACATCAGTGAATCAACCCACTCAGGTGACGCACCCCTTCCAGGGACGGCATGAGAGGTTCCCAGTAAGCCAGTGACTCAGCCCCTGTAATAGGGTTAGAGGCAGAGAATCCCAGTGGAAAGAGGGGAACCGGCCAGGCAGAGACAGCAAGGGCGGTTCGTTGCTCCAGAGCCTTTCCGTTCACCTTCCCACTCCTGGGCCAGACTACACTCAATCATATGACCCACTGAAGAGATGAGTCTTCAGTAAAGACTTAAAGGTTGAGACCGAGTTTGCATCTCTGACATGGGTAGGCAGACCGTTCCATAAAAATTGAGCTCTATAGGAGAAAGCCCTGCCTCCAGCTGTTTGCTTAGAAATTCTAGGGACAATTAGGAGGCCTGCGTCTTGTGACCGCAGCGTACGTGTAGGTATGTACAGCAGGACCAAATCAGAGAGATAGGTAGGAGCAAGCCCATGTAATGCTTTGTAGGTTAGCAGTAAAACCTTGAAATCAGCCCTTGCTTTGACAGGAAGCCAGTGTAGAGAGGCTAGCACTGGAGTAATATGATCACATTTTTTGGTTCTAGTCAGGTTTCTAGCAGCCGTATTTAGCACCAACTGAAGTTTATTTAGTGCTTTATCCGGGTAGCCGGAAAGTAGAGCATTGCAGTAGTCTAACCTAGAAGTGACAAAAGCATGGATTCATTTTTCTGCATCATTTTTGGACAGAAAGTTTCTGATTTTTGCAATGTTACGTAGATGGAAAAAAGCTGTCCTTGAAATGGTCTTGATATGTTCTTCAAAAGAGAGATCAGGGTCCAGAGTAATGACGAGGTCCTTCACAGTTTTATTTGAGACGACTGTACAACCATTAAGATTCATTGTCAGATTCAACAGAAGATCTCTTTGTTTCTTGGGACCTAGGACAAGCATCTCTGTTTTGTCCGAGTTTAAAAGTAGAAAGTTTGCAGCCATCCACTTCCTTATGTCTGAAACACATGCTTCTAGCAAGGGAAATTTTGGGGCTTCACCATGTTTCATTGAAATGTACAGCTGTGTGTCATCCGCATAGCAGTGAAAGTTAACATTATGTTTTCGAATAACATCCCCAAGAGGTAAAATATATAGTGAAAACAATAGTGGTCCTAAAACGGAACCTTGAGGAACACCGAAATTTACAGTTGATTTGTCAGAGGACAAACCATTCACAGAGACAAACTGATATCTTTCCGACAGATAAGATCTAAACCAGGCCAGAACTTGTCCGTGTAGACCAATTTGGGTTTCCAATCTCTCCAAAAGAATGTGGTGATCGATGGTATCAAAAGCAGCACTAAGGTCTAGGAGCACGAGGACAGATGCAGAGCCTCGGTCCGATGCCATTAAAATGTAATTTACCACCTTCACAAGTGCCGTCTCAGTGCTATGATGGGGTCTAAAACCAGACTGAAGCATTTCGTATACATTGTTTGTCTTCAGGAAGGCAGTAAGTCGCTGCGCAACAGCCTTTTCTAAAAATTTTGAGAGGAATGGAAGATTCGATATAGGCCGATAGTTTTTTATATTTTCTGGATCAAGGTTTGGCTTTTTCAAGAGAGGCTTTATTACTGCCACTTTTAGTGAGTTTGGTACACATCCGGTGGATAGAGAGCCGTTTATTATGTTCAACATAGGAGGGCCAAGCACAGGAAGCAGCTCTTTCAATAGTTTAGTTGGAATAGGGTCCAGTATGCAGCTTGAAGGTTTAGAGGCCATGATTATTTTCATCATTGTGTCAAGAGATATATTACTAAAACACTTGAGCGTCTCTCTTGATCCTAGGTCCTGGGAGAGTTGTGCAGACTCAGGACAACTGAGCTTTGAAGGAATACGCAGATTTAAAGAGGAGTCCGTAATTTGCTTTCTAATAATCATAATCTTTTCCTCAAAGAAGTTCATGAATTTATCACTGCTAAAGTGAAAGTCATCCCCTCTTGGGGAATGCTGCTTTTTAGTTAGCTTTGCGACAGTATCAAAAAGGAATTTCGGATTGTTCTTATTTTCCTCAATTAAGTTTGAAAAATAGGATGATCGAGCAGCAGTAAGGGCTCTTCGGTACTGCACGGTACTGTCTTTCCAAGCTCGTCGGAAGACTTCCAGTTTGGTGTGGCGCCATTTCCGTTCCAATTTTCTGGAAGCTTGCTTCAGAGCTCGGGTATTTTCTGTGTACCAGGGAGCTAGTTTCTTATGAGAAATGTTTTTAGTTTTTAGGGGTGCAACTGCATCTAGGGTATTGCGCAAGGTTAAATTGAGTTCCTCAGTTAGGTGGTTAACTGATTTTTGTCCTCTGGCGTCCTTGGGTAGACAGAGGGAATCTGGAAGGACATCAAGGAATCTTTGTGTAGTCTGTGAATTTATAGCACGACTTTTGATGTTCCTTGGTTGGGGTCTGAGCAGATTATTTGTTGCAATTGCAAACGTAATAAAATGGTGGTCCGATAGTCCAGGATTATGAGGAAAAACATTAAGATCCACAACATTTATTCCATGGGACAAAACTAGGTCCAGCGTATGACTGTGACAGTGAGTGGGTCCAGAGACATGTTGGACAAAACCCACTGAGTCGATGATGGCTCCGAAAGCCTTTTGGAGTGGGTCTGTGGACTTTTCCATGTGAATATTAAAGTCACCAAAGATTAGAATATTATCTGCTATGACTACAAGGTCCGATAGGAATTCAGGGAATTCAGTGAGGAACGCTGTATATGGCCCAGGAGGCCTGTAAACAGTAGCTATAAAAAGTGATTGAGTAGGCTGCATAGATTTCATGACTAGAAGCTCAAAAGACGAAAACGCCATTTTTTTGTTGAAAAATTTAAATTTGCTATCGTAAATGTTAGCAACACCTCCGCCTTTGCGGGATGCACGGGGGATATGGTCACTAGTGTAGCCAGGAGGTGAGGCCTCATTTAACACAGTAAATTCATCAGGCTTTAGCCATGTTTCAGTCAGGCCAATCACATCAAGATTATGATCAGTGATTAGTTCATTGACTATAATTGCCTTTGAAGTAAGGGATCTAACATTAAGTAGCCCTATTTTGAGATGTGAGGTATCATGATAAACACACTACAGAGCGATGAATCAACACCAGGCCAAGCTGTCTAGTCTCCCACTAATAGGCTTTTATCCCTCCTGATGTACAGATCTGTCAGGTCTGTCAGGTAGACGAGTAGAGAGAGGGAGAGAAGAGAGTTGGTGGGTGGATGAGAGATTGTTATGACAGACAAGCATTAAGCTAATGAGAGAGAGAGAGAGAGAGAGAGAGAGAC